>NW_017731490.1:264019-312174 GCF_001890085.2 Hipposideros armiger | reverse complement strand
ATATATAATACATATATACACACACATATGCACAGACATTTGTAAATATACCACGCTGTCCCCTTAACACAAATATAGACCTAATGTGCATACTGATTAACATCTCACATTTCATATTATATTTTGTTAATCATTAAATATACAACACATAAAACATATATAAAACATTAATGTAGAGGTAATGAATTATTGTAACATGAACTGCAGTGTAACCATTACAATGCTCAATAAATATTGGGTTGTCGGAAAAGTCATGACGTATGTTTTCTGTTTTTCATTGCAAAAATGCATCACAACTTTTTCGACAACCCAATACATTGCCAACACACACACACACACACACACACACACACTTTAACACAAACGTTTCTTTTAAGTGCCTTCATGGTTTCCATTTTGTGGATGTAAAATGTGTTTAGTCTGTTTTTTATAGAAGGTCATTTACATTGTGTCTAGTCTTCAGTTTTACAAGCCATTCTGTTGTGCGTCTGCTATATTTGTCTTTACAAACATGGCCAAGTGTGTCTTGAAAACAAATGTTCAGTAGTGGGATTTTGGGTCAAATAAGTGTTATTTAGATTTGTTTTTCTTTTTTTAATTAATATTGTTACATTTTTAAAAATGAAATTACCTGAACTAATACTTTAGTGGTTTTTTTTAATTCAGTCATTATTTCAATAAATAATTTTAATACCTACTCAGTACAGTTAGCTAAATGAGAATGTAGGAAAGGTATTTATGGGGGTGAAGGCGTTGACAGCACACCTTCTTCTGGTAATTGGATGTTATTGAAGTAAATTAATAGATTTCAAGACTGTCTGCGAGAGTCAAGCAGAGGCCATTTGTTTGCATCTGAGATGGCTTAAAATTGATGAACCTAGAGAGAAATGTCAATTACTGGCCACCAGACTACAGATAAAGGGAGCCACTGCTTCTCTGTGGTGGCAATGATCTAAAATTAATGAGAAGAGGCAAGGAGGTCATTATTTCAAAGAAAAGGTTCTAGAAATGTTTGCCCCTTTCCATTTATCTTTAATCAAGTGTTTTGACATTTATGGCTAAGAATATGCATCAGCAAAAAAAGGCACTTGCACTGCATGCTGAACCACACAAATTGAACTTGATTCAGACCAAATTTTGAAATATGTGAAGCTTGACTTCATAGTCTATCATTTCCCATGTCATGGCTTTCACAGTCAGATTTCTTGATATTCTTAACTTCAGGTTTTCAGGGAATCATGCTGCCCTCTGACTGATAAAAGAATTTCTTCCTTCCCTCCCTATAGAAATTTGTCTGTTCTGGTCCATTAGTTTAGACTCTAAGGGACACTGATAAATAAAATGATATGAATGACAGCATCAATTCATGATTATAAATTGTTGCATTATATTTGCCAAATAGTAGCCCTTTGATTATTAAACTCATGCAGTAGTATTCTTTGTGTGCCCAGAAGATGAGTGTATCATCCTCTTACATTATTTTTCTTACCCATATTAAGAAACCCTTTACAAACTAATAGGCTTAACTGATTGTCAAAATACATCTCAGATGAACCTATAAGAAGAGTAAGTAATGGGAAATTGTACTAACAGGAGACGAGATGGAAATCGAGCAGGAAAATACATTGTTTTGTTTTTTTTAAGGTTTTTTTTTGTGTGTGTGTGGAAACAGGGGAGTGCGATGGAGGAGGGGAACAGTGTTGGGGAATTGGGGAAGGGGAACAGCCAAGTTGTTGTCCTTCAATCTTAGTTGTGGAGGGTGCAGCAAGCTCAGCTCCCAGTCAAGTCATGCTGCTCAACTCAAGGTGTTGTGTTCAATTAGTTGCGGGTGGGCATAGCCACCATCCCATGCAGGAGTCGAACCAGCAGCCTCGTTGTTAAGAGCATACTCTCTGTCCACCGAGCCATCCGGGCAGCAGATCAGCTCAAGGTGCCGAGTTCAGTCTTTAGTTGCAGGCAGGTGTAGCCCACTAGCTCAAACAGGCAGCCTTGTTAGGAGCACTTGCTCTCACCGACTGAGACATCCTGCCACCTGTTGGCAGCTCAGTGGCAGCTCAGCTCAGGTGCAGCTCACTGGCCTATTAGGAAATTGAACCAGTGACACTGTTGCTCAGAGCTCGTGCTGTTAAGTAAACTCTTAACCAACTGAGCCACTTGGCTGGCCCAGGAAAATACATTTTTGACAAATATTTTTACAGCTCTCAATAATGGATCTACTACGTGCTGGACCTGAATAAATTCTTACATTTATCTAGAATAAAACTTAAACTTTCCTGGGAATGTGTTGTCATCAGAAAAGCACAACAATTGTACTTTATCACGTAATTTTCTTTTCCTCTTTTTCATTTGTTTTGAAATTGACAGTAAAATAAGCAAATATACAGGTGTTTTGTTAGAAGGTAGGAAACTTGAGACTGACTATGACAATAAAAATTAAAAAAAAAGGAAATGAAACCCTGAAGGAGTACAATATATGGTGAAAATGGTTCAGTCACTACCAATAAGATATTTTAAGTTAAGCGCTAAGCAGCGTAAAAGCAGGAAATTATTGAAAAAAAGAAAAATGGGTTGCCAGTGAAGAAACATTAGCATCAATCAGTAGAAGATCATACCTGTGATGCTGTGTTTTTGTTTCTGTTGTTTTTTTTTCCGCAAAGACTGAATTTATTTTCCTGAATCTAACTAAAATACAGGAAAATTAACACAACTCTATTGGGAGATATTAAATAAATCTTAATCTTGATTTTGATTTTCATATTAATGGCGAATGAAAATTTGGGGAATTAATCATAACTACATATGAGTAAGAATTATTCCCTAATTCTTTATTTTATTACAGATTTTAATTTGTTAACTATTCTTATAATTAATAGACGGAATAATATTCGAGAAAAATAGTGTTGCTCAGCATGTTACACTTACACTGCTTCTGCAGTTACATTGCTTGTATACTGCTTATATGCTTATATGTTATCAGTTCATAGACCAAAAAATACTGCTTTTTTAAATAGCTACTTAAAATACAAATGATATGTTGCTAGAAAGCTAATAAAAATCTTATAGTTTTCAATCACTGCAATAATTATTGTGTTGTCGGAAAAGTCATGACGTGTTTTTTTTCTATGTTTTTCATTGCAAAAATGCATCATGACTTTTCCGACAAACCAATATTATCTAATTCAATAGGAAAGGGAATGATGGGGTGATTATAACTTACTTGAATATAATACGCACAAGGGCAGGCATCTGTGTCAATTTTGTTCATTTTATGTATCCCAAATGTCGAGAATAGTGCTAGCACATAGAATACATGTAATAAATATTTATTAGATGAAGATATATACTACTTGCCATTTTTACATTTTATCTGAGATTGCCAAAACACAGTTTACTAATTTATACCTGTATTTATTCATCTTTAAAATCAGACAATAACTCTGTGCAGAGGTTTTATTTGTAACCAAAATAATAAACAGTAAGAAAGCAATGAGCACGTCTCATCTCCACTTGTAATAAATGAGTAGCCATCAGTGAGTGAGAAAGGCCTTGTCACAATTAACATGATATTCCTAATTCCGTTCAGCCTGAGGACCAGTAATCTGTAGCACTCAGATTAGGTTACGTGCTCTAACTACACAGAATCTGGATTCAAAACAAACATGTATAATGAATGGTGTAGGAGACTTTTTCTCCCTGTTCTTTAGACTACACCTTTAGGACCGTAAGTAAACAAATTGTGAAAAATTCTCATTGTCTGAGACTTTAATCCTTTTCTCTTTCCCAAATTACATGTGGGGCTAATTCTGAGCCCAAACATTTACCTTGTCCCTTGTTAAGCTCATAAGCATAGCTGAGTCAGCCCTGAGATATCTTTTGTAAAGCAGAAGTCATGGGACAGTAGCATTAAAGGAAAATGAGAAGACTGATACCGTAGCCTTGCCTGACAGCTGTGCTCCTATTAGCAGAAAGTTCTGGAGATGGCAGGATACAGCCCTTGGCAACATATGGTATGACAGTCGCAGTCATGGACTATTTCTGTTATTTCCTTTTGAAGTTGTCTTGCATTGTTAGCAATTTCCTATCCATCTATGTGATATCTCTAAGGCATTGCTAGGGTTAGGGTTCAATATATAGATCACAAAGTAACAATATTAAGAAAGAAAAGGAGAGAGGGTTGGGGAAGGGAGGGAGCAAGGCAGGGTGAAAAAAGCAATTAGTGAATTATAGAAGCAATAACATACATTAAAATGAAACATTTTGACTGCATGTATTTACAAGAAATGTGAATCACTTACTCTTTTCTCATTTGTTTTCACACTTTGACACATCATTTTAGATGTCAGCACCTGTCCAGAAGTGTCATGATTTTTCTCTGCCCATCGAGACTTTTAGTGAAGGAAGCCAATCATTTCTTGCCCTCTCTGTCAATGAATGGTCCTTTTTCCCTTTAATGTAAAATTCCATGTATTGTATTTTGGGGAAAAAAAAGAAAAACTGGTATTTTAACTGGTTTGGATATGACATTAGCAAGCCATATGCTTAAACGGATACAGGAACTTGGAAGAAAATGCATTTTTTATTCAAGCTGTACTGCATAATTTTTACGAATTTTCCTGATTATAAAAGGCAATAATAATAGGTATATTAATGTTTCTTGAGTTACTATAGAGTTAGTTTTATGCAGGTAGAATTTAAGTGCCCTGAACTTTTGTCTATTTACTTCTTTGTCCTTCAGAAATCATTTTACACTTACAGTGTTTATAGCCTCATACAACATTTTGCATACCATAAGCAGTTGTACAAAATATGGTGTCTGCACTCAAGGAATTTATGCTGTAATAGTTGGGATTTGATATAAAGGGAAGATTTCCAATGCAAAGCAGTACGGGCTGTTGGCATGAGCTTCGCCTTTTTCAAATCCAGAGATGCTTTCTGGAGAGATGAACTGCAAACAGTAAGGGATTATAATGTGGACACACAATCACATGATTTATACTTTCATAGATTCTGAGTGGAGCCACTGGATAGACACCATAACCAAAAATGCCCTTTAGTGTAATGGTAGTGTTAAGCTCCTTTGTATAAACATTTAATTTATTTTCAAGGCATTATTTGTTTTCTATAGCACAAACCACTCCCAATTTGCTCCCCAAACACCCTAAATATGTAGCTATCCAGACTAAATGAGGACCTCTGTAATTAATGTGTTGTTTTACATTGCACATGGGTTTTCTCACTATAATGATAATACCACACAGGGACTTCTGAAGAAATAGGGAATGGACAGTGCATTTCAGCCTTTGTGGACATCTTACCTCTTCTTGGAGAAACTCTTAATAGTATCTTGGGTTACCTCATTCTTTATAATTCTGAAATTTTTTCTCATCCTTACATTTTCCATTTCGTTGCAAACCAGGCATTTATTCCTCTGAATTCACTAACTTGAACATTTTATTTCAACAATATAATGTGAGTGGCGTTCTCTCTTCCAGGACAAATCTTTTTTCTTCTGAACATTTTCAACCATTTAAATTTAAATTTCTTGAAACACTTGCATGTGTCCTTCCAAATATTCAATCAGAGTATAACAAAAATCTAATATGCAGCCTATAATTAGATTAATCCCAAGATAAGACTCACAAAACATGGGCTGATCAATATATAGCCTTGTAGATGGGTTTTTTTTGGAAAACCATTGTTTTCTTACATGTATGTATATTTTACAACCACTCTTATCACTTGTTGTGTTATCTTCCCCTTTTCCTTGTCAGTGTCAAGGACACATGGGCCCTTTAATTTACTCAACTTGTTTTAAAAAAATTGTAATCACTGTATTTTCAAATCACAAGCCAATGCACTTCCCTTTTCCTTTTTAAAAGCTAACCTGAACATTTTTTAAAGTATCCTTGATTTCTTGCATTAAGAAATCTAGACCCATTTTTCCAAGTTTTGTTGAGATATAACTGGCAAAAATTATATATATATATATATATTTAAGATGTGCAATGTGATGTTTTGATATAGGTATACACTTGAAATGACTATCATAAGAAAGCAAATTGGCATATATATCACCTCACAGAGCTACCTTTTTCTTTTCTTTTCTTTTTGTGGTGAGAATGCTGAAAATCTACTCTCTTAACTCTAGGTTCCCTTTGAATGATTCTGCCACAGCCAAGCTTTCACTTACTTTACACAGAAGATATTTCATCACTTTCTTTGTCCCCAGAGATGACTATTATCACAGACTAAATTCACCAGCCTAATGTTTACATGGCTTTGTTCCACATGAGCACTGAGGTAAAGCAGTGTGACCCCAGAGTTTGCTCAGTTATGTCATGGCAACAATTTTCCTTTTTCACAAAAGTCTGAAATTTATTTAGTGCTATTGTTTTTGGTTTTTTTTTTCTTATCCATTTCCACTCACACTACTATGTGTCACTTGTATATAGTCATATTGGGTCGTCGGGAAATCCATGATGTATTTTTCTCTGTTTTTCGATGCAAAAATGCACCATGACTTTCCCGACGACCCAATATGAACCTGTGTGTATAATTGCTACAAAATTTAGCCCCAGCATATTGAGTCCAGAGAGACTCCAGCCTGCAATGTAGAGGAAAAACAAAGCCACATTGGAAAATTATTTAGCAGTTTCTCCAAAATTAAACATATAACCCAGCAATTAACACTACAGGTGAGTACTATATACAGCCATATGCATATATTAAAATTAATTGAAAACATGTCTACACAAGAATATGTAAATGAATGTTAATAGCAGTGTTATTTATAATAATTAAAAAGTGCAAACAACCCAAATATGTATCAGTTAATTAAAGGATAAATAAAATGTGATATACCCATATAGTACAACCTTATTTGGCCATAAAATTAATTACTGATTTATACTCTAGCATTGATGAACCTTGATAATATTATGCTTATTGAAAAAAATCTGATGAAAAGGCAACACACAGCATGACTCCAAGTATAGGAAACGGTCAGTATAAAACATCCAGAGAGACCAAAAGTATATTAGCAGTTGTTAGGGTTTCGTTTTGAGATGATAAAAATGTCCTGGAATTATGTAGTGGGGATTGTTGCACAATTATGTGAATATACTAAACACCATTCAATTGTATACTTTAAACAGTGGATTTTATGGTATGTAAATCATATCTCAACTTAAAAAAAAAAGAAAGATTTGTTAGGACAAGAAGTGGCTGTTTTATAGATTGAAACATACTTTACTTACCTCTGCTTCTGGCCAAATTGGAATAATGAGATGGATTTATTTTCCCTTCTTAAACAACTAAGAAACTGGACAAAATATATGAAATGACAATTCTCAAGATGACTTTGGATATCAGGCAAAGAAGACAACATTTTCTGAGAGACAAGAAATGAACAAGAGAACTTCCCAGCTGAATAAGTGGAGACTATTCCAGGAGAAACACAGGAGCAGAAAACAAAGCAGAGGCTGATCTTTCTGAGTTGAAGAGATGGAGACAGAAGTCAGGAGAAGCGAAGGCATGTAGGACTTGAATGATTGAGTAAAAGCAACAACAAAAACACATTGTTGAATCTAAAAAATAAATAATAAATAAAGTAAAAACCCCAGAAATCATAAGTTAGGTTAGCAAGTTTGGAGAATGCCAGCTCATTGTAGAAATATCAACTATATTTGTATACAAAAACAATAAAATGAAGAAATTGAAATACAGTACCATTAAAATATGAAATACTTGTGATAAATCCAAATAAAGATATGCAAGATGTATACACTCAAATCATTGAAAAGAAGCATTAAAGGGACCTGAATAAGTGGAGACTTACAGTGTTTTTAGGGATTGGAAGGCTCAATAGTGCTAAGATAACAATTCTCCCTAAATTGATCTATAAATCCCACATGATCCCTTTCAAAACCTCAGCAGGTTGTTAGAAATTGACAAGATAATTCTAAAATTCATATATACATGCAAAGCACCTAGAATAGTAAAAAACAACTTTGGAAAAAGAACAACATTGAAAGACTTACATCACCTAAAGTTGACTTATTATGAAGCTGCAGTAATCTCATCAGCATATATTCATGGCAAGACAGACAAAAGGATCAATAGAATAGAATAGAGAGCCCAGATAAAGGTCCACTTATATATATTCAATTGATTTCCAACAAAGATGCAAAGGCAATTCAGTAGAGAAACTGTAAATCCTTTGAGTAAAAAAGACTTTGCTGGAACAATTAAATATCTATGTGCACAAAATGAACTATCCATGCAAAAATTAACTCAAAGTGGATCTTAACCTTAAATGTATTTCACAAACCTATAAAACTTCTATAAGAAAACTTAGGAGAATTTTTTTTTACCTTGGTAATGCAAAAATTTCTTAGACATAGCAAAAGCAAAAATCCATAAGATACAAAAATTCACAAATTTGATCTCATTAAAATTGAAAATGACACAGCTAAGATGTGAAAAGGCTAACCATGACAAGGATAAAATATTACCAAAACACATGCCTGATAAAGGATTTATATCTAAAGTATACATGGGGGTCTTAAAAATTAGTATTAAGATAGCAACCTAATTTAAAAAAGAACCAAAGTTCTTTAGACACTTCACCAAAGATCATACTTTCTTTTTTCCAAGTGAAGAAATAAAAAGATGCTCATCAATAGTGAGAGACAGATTCAGGCCTAAGGGCCGTGCTGGGGAACTATGCCTCTTGGACTCTTAATGATCTCAACCACACATAGCTGTTAAGAACCTGAAATCGAATGTAATATCCTTTTTTGAACTGACATTGTGCTTTTGGTCCTAGTGAAAAAGGCAGGAGACTGGGGGAGGCAATGGAGTATAATAGCCATCACAAAAAGTACAGAACTTAGGTGCGCAGACTTTGTTAAAGAAATCTCCTCCCGAGTAAAAGTTTCAACATTTCCGTAGTTGTAGATAAGAATTTACAACAACAACAACAAAAATCTATTCACAGGAACAGAGGAAACAAAACACACGATTAAAAGGTGAGGAGATTGGGCTGGCCGAGTGGCTCAGTTGGTTAAGAGCTCACTCAAGAGTTTGAGCTCTGAGCAACAGCGGTTCAAGTCCAGCCCGAGCTGAACAGCCGCTGAGCTGCCAACAGGTAGCAGGATGGCTCAGCTGAAAAAAAAAAAAAAGGTGATGAGATTGAAGTTTTTTGGGAGTCCCTGCTGCCTGGTCTTCATGGCTTGGCATCCACCCTCCCCTTACACGAGGGAGGACCTATGTCTGGATTTTAGCTAATATAGCGCGAGTGCCGGAACATCCTCCCCGTGGTTATTTTACAGGACTGTCTTGCTAGCCCACTTGTTTTAGTGACTCTCCCTGCACTTGCAGTTGGTAGTCAGGTTGGGGAGCTCCAAGTGGCACAGAACGGCAGGTGGTGCCTGGGCATTCTGCACTGCCTCCTGGAGCTGAGGGTGGTGGGCAGCCTCCAGCCAGCAGAGAACGCACGCTCAATCCTGCAGCTGCAAGGAAATGACTGCTGCCCAACAGCAGGAAGGCTCTTGAGCCAGGTCCCTTCTTGGTGGGGCCTCCAGGCGACAGCCCAGCAGCCTTGGCTGACTCTGACTGCAGACCCTGAAACCCTAGCGTAGGAACCCAGACTCCTGATGCGAGAAACTGTGTGTTAATGAATGTATGGTGTGTGAAGTTGCTAAATGTGTGGTAATTTGCGACACAGCCATTAATAACAAATGAAGTATCTAAAAGCAACTCCGCAGCAGAGCTCAACAGTATAAAAAGTAACTACTTAGAAAAGCCCTACAGTAATCAGAAAAAGTACCTTTACCTCCTGTGGTGACTTCCTTGCAATTTACTATGAAGTAGAATTGTTTCTTCTTGGGAAGAATGGCCACCTTGAATCTATCTAAAGATTTATAGTATCCATGATGCAAGTGAGGACTAGCTATTCTGCAGTGACCAGGGAGAGAGTATGCCTTGCCTTTCTCACTTTGAATTTTAAAGAGCTGGTCCAGACCAATTTTTGAGTCTTTCACTGGCTGTGGTGAAGACGTGAGGACTTCTATTTTCCTTTCTGTCTGCAGAGGCTCACCTCCAGGAACTCATTTGAGCGGCTGTCAGCTTGGTTAATCTCTCCTGTCCACAACCCATTTCTGAGAAGACATTATCTAACTGAGAAGAGATTTCCAAGTTCTCTCTGGATAACATCTCCAAGTGTGGAGTTAATAGTTGCCATTTGCTATGGCAGAGAAACGTCTGACATATACAGACACACTGTCTCTTCAAACGGCTTTTATCTACCTTTGTAGGAAGTGCTTTATGTTTAGCGCTAAAATAACTCTATGTAACTTGCAATGGAAAGTTTTCCAAACTCTGTTAATTATTTTACCAATTCCCCTAAAAAATGGATCAAATGCCGTTAGAAATTGTAATGATCTGTCATAAATTACCTTGCCTACCTAACGCCACATTCTCAGTTTCCTACACAGCACGGCATTGTTTTTAAAATGGACTGTGCTTTGTATGCTTTATTCACAATAGCATTTCCAGGTGCATATGAAGATAAAGGTGACTAATTAGGTTGCTGCTTATTCTCAAGGAAGTAATTAGGCATCATTAGGGTATTATTTTTTAAATTAGGGCTTGCTTTCATGTGGAATTTATATAGTGCTCTGTCTCTGTAGAAACAGTCCTGAAACTCATTCATTTGTTCAAAAAGGAAAAATTAAGTGTCATTATTAAGATCTACCTTTCTGAAAACATAGCCAACAGCAATTTGGTCTAAAATTTGTCAGCTTTGCACAAAAGGCAATTTGAATATTAGTAATCAATCTTTCAAGGTGATTGCTATCTGCATATAGAGATGTGAGTTTAAAAAGCTGTGAAATCATCATCCTCATAATCAGTCACAAGAAGTTTCTATCATTTGCAATTTGCTGGAGATATCAAGGGCTTTCAGGGTGCACAGTCTAACCTCAAGGAGCGTGCCTACGGTTTTCTTGCGGGTGGTTTCAGATGACATTTGAAGACTTTGTTTTGTGAAGGCCATCTGACCATACCGACCCTGGGGTTTGGTTACAGACACCGAAATATCCTTAAGAGGAGCTTAAATAAGTGGCCATTTACAGGGCACTGGATAGGTCTTTAAATCCTGTCCCAAAATATCACACTCTGACTTGCCAAAGTGCCTGACACTTGGACACTCACTTCTCACGTCTTTCAGTCTTCTTGAAATTCTGATAAAATGTGCTCTTTCTTTTTAAATTACTTCTTTCATTTTACCAGTTATTCTCTTTAAATGTGTAATCTTAGGTAAAATATCATTTTTAAGATCTTGATTTCTTCATCTGTGTAATGGGGACATTATGTTGATGAACTTAGGTTTTCTGTGGAGATTAGTCAATCTGTGTGTAGAATTTAGAGCATTGCCAGGCAAATAGGAAGTACCCAAGATGTGTCATCTCCTTCTATTTTATCATTGGTATTGCTATTATTATTAGCCTAATAGATCCATTTTTGTTGTCATTGTTTTATTTAGATCCTAAGTGGATGGGATGTTATTCACCCACAGTGAAGAGGGACATCTACTTTTCTCAGTCAAGTTGATACATAACATTAGTTGTCACAATCCTTTTGCCTCCCTGTTTAAATGCTTCTGCTGTTTTAAATATGAAGTTAATCATTTTCATTTTTGAGAGTAAACCGCTAGCCACTTTTTAGAATATCGGGTATGTGGGGACTCTATATGAGCTTTGTGTTTCCTAAAGAATTATGAAAATTAAAATGTCCATGTCAAGGAGGCAATAAATACATTTTTAATGCATTATAAATGATTTTCACAAATTAGTTTAGATGTTAGGACTCAGATGGCCTGTACAGCATTTATTATTATCAACCATGTGTGTAGACTAGGAAAGTGTATCAGCTATTTCAGAGCATTAGTTTCTATATAATGAAGAAGAAGAATGACAAGGAGAAGAAAGAGGGGAGAGGGGATGGCAGGGGGGAGGAAAAGGGGAAAGGAAGAAAGAAAAGACAAGGAAAGCAAGGGGGTAGGAAGAAAAAAGGAGAAAAAGAAAGAAAAATGTGTTCTGTAAGTATGAGACCAAGTATATTCCAGAGTTTCTCTTTATTAGAGTGGCTGATAAAATCTGACTCAGTCCTGCCTTGAGGTTATCAACATATTAAGAAATTACTGTTAAATAACATTTATTGAATATTATGAGACATGAAAAATCGGTCATGCTTATATTCATGTTTTGAAACCACATATGTGATTTTCAAGTCATAATAAAGAACAAACAACGCTTAGGGCAGTCATATTAAATATATTAAAATGAGAGAAGTAACCATGTGTCACAAAAGGGGTACAATAACTTGTAACAATGTGAAAATATGGGTTAATTAGTAAAATACTTTAAAAGGGGAGATTGTAACTAGTATACTACTAACACAATATTCTTTGATATTCTGGAATGTGAAAAATGGTGTAGCACACCAATTGGATAAGGTCTATTCTGAAAATATTAAATCAGTTTTGCTGAGTTTTCAAATGCAGGACTTTTCCTTGAAGGGTGAATGAAAACAGCTTTCTAATTTAAGATCGGAGATACCATTAGTCCCAATAAAGTTGATGATTTCTTCTGGGAGAGTTTAATCGGTTTGTTGTGACAAGGTACCAGCAACTCAATTCTATAAAACAATTGTGATTGATTGCTGTTCTTCTGTGAATTGGCCAGAGGGAGCGTGAGAAAATCCACTTCGACAACCTACCTTTCAAAGTGCAGCTTCAGAAAATGATGATTTTTCTGGATTTGAACTATTTTTTTTCTGATAATGATTCATAAAAATATCTTTTATTAGCCATTTATTTTTTTTTCTAAACATAAAATAGCAATGGTGATTACCATCTATGATAGAAGTCACAACTATTAACTAACTGTAATCACATGTGGTGAGGTCCTTTTTCTCAAACCCTGAGCTAGTGAAGTATCGACACCTCCTGACCAAACACAACAGGCACGCTTAGAAGTGCACTCTCATGTTTATTAAAGGGTCATGTTAACCCAGGGTATTTTCAAGCCAATAAACAGTGATTTTCTTCTCTTTAGAACTTCTTAGATGAGGTTGAATCAGCCATGATGTTTATTATGCCTCTTGTGTAGCTAGCACACCTTATTCTGCATATCCACTGGGATTGAAGAGTTATCTGAGATTATTTTAGATAGGGAGGCTAGAGAGAGAACCTTGAAAGAGCTGCTTTGCTAGATAAGTAGTTTAGGCTATACTTTCTATATAGTGCATCATTTAAAAAATCAGATATTGTGTACATTGTTTTTACCCGGGTATAAATTGTCAATCAACATCCTCAGTGTAATCTGGCTCACCTTATGAGGGTATTAACTAATTAACTGAAAATGTAGCTTGCAAACGTTTTTATTAGATCAGCTTAAGACTCAAATGAGGTAGGCATGTTTCTTCACGTTTTAAGTGACGTGTGATTGCAATAGGGTTTTCTTTTGTGTGTGTGTGTGTGCCTCCAAATATGCCTTTTTCATCTATTTGCCTTGCCTGGTGCTTCCCATTAAATGGTAAATATCCCAGAATCAAAATAAAAATCTCAAACCCATATAATTTATTAACACTTTCTATTAGTTCATTGCATTAGCTACATTATCTTTAAGATCTCTGGAGATTGTATAGAGGAATTCGAGAAAAGGTAAGGTGTGGGCAAGAAAAAGTGTGGAGCCCAGGTGACGGCCAATGGGAAGAATCTGGAAAACCAACGCCAAGGAGAGCGCTCAGGCCTGGTAGGAAGGATGAGAAAATGGAAGACTAAGCATGTATGTGAACTTAGAAGAGCAGACATCAGACACGTTTCCTTCAGCGCTCTGATGACACATATTTTATGGAGTTACTGATTCTTGAGAGTAGTCAAGCAAAGAAATTTGATGCTGGTTTGATCAATTATGCTTTGCAGTACCTTTTTTTCTTATTAAATCTATTGAAGTTAATATGTGAAGGAGATAGTGCTACCTACAGTATAATAATTAAGCTGTGACAGCTATTTCATTATGAAGTACATTTGACAATTAATGTCATGCATTAGATTAATTGCAGACTGTTTAAAAATGCTATTTTGAGAATTTAAGCAAAATAATTTATTGTTGTACTTTGAAGTTTTTATAAAACTTCAGATGTTTTCTGAATGCCTACTTAAAATTTTTTACTCTGTATAATTTCAATAGCACAACATACAAAAAAAATCTTGGTGGTCAATGTTTACTTGTTTGTTTTCTAACATATTTGATAAATGTGAAAAGCATAACAAATATTAAGATTATATTCAAAGTTAGATCAGTAGGTAATAAATTTATGTTATGAAACTTAAAGAAAACCCCAATGGATCTCTTCCTACTGTACATGTCCTTTGTACCATTGACACAATTCATGAATGTTTCAAAAACATAGATTCTCAAGTGAAGTAATAGAATAGTATTCACTGTGTTTATTTGACAGACTTAAAATTTCCTTCCAAATAAGTTTATAACAGAATGAAATGTATTTTTCAAACTTTAACCACGTACAAAAGTCTAATGAATTCTAGCCAGTTATGTCCTAGTAAGATCCAAAATTCTAAGAATTAATTGAGTGACAGCTTAAGAATTTATTGATAGCTTTAAGTTAAGCAGAATATATTTTCCATTTTAGTTGAAATTCTTGTTTTATCTGTGTTTGACTTACTTATTTTCAGTGGAACGTAAGGTTGGACTTTGAGAGCCTGAATTAATATGCAGCCCTAGTTTCTACATTCCTTTAGTAACAGTTCTTAAACATATGACAAGTCATTTGAGATGTAAGCTTATGTGTCTACTGCATGTCTCAGATATTTTAATTACATTTCATTAATTCAGAATCACAACACATTTTAATTTGCCTAAATATGAAAAGGCTGAAACCTTATGTGGTTTTATGCATCAAAATTCAACATGCGATGATACAGCTATAGCTCACTAGTTCTTTAAGTTTTCACTATTAATATACACACCGGGCGCTAGGATGTTTAGGGAAATAGCATTGCTTGATCATGTGTTAAAGGTAAACTAAACTCTGATAAAGAAAATATAAATCTAAATGGTGGCTACTGTTATAGACCCAGATCATTTTGAGTGATCCAGAAATGCATAAGACAATCTTTATATTATTCTATTTTAAAGAAGGTAACCAAAGTTAGTTTTGATGCCATCATTATAAAGTCACATAATAAAAGTTTGTTTGACTACTTTGAAAACGTTTCCATATAATTTCCAAACTGAGAAAAAGTATCTTTAGAGCTTCTTTCCTCTTGCTTGGGACTGGAGTGCTATAAGGATATTGGACCACGTGGCAAACTAGGATGAAAGCACCATCTAAAATGACAAAACAGAGAGGGAGCTTGGGTCACTGAAGCTATGAATCTGTTCAATAGCCCTGAACTGTCTTTCTTCAGACTTCATATCTGAGAGAAATAAAGGTCTATGATGTTGAAGTCACAGGATAATTGTTTTACTGTATGTAGCTAGACTTATTTTTACATGACTCAGACATTTAGAATTATTTGCCCTTGATTTGTGCTTGCTTTTCTGATTGAAAATTCCATCAACATATTTGAAAGCCTTGATTGCAAATATTGTATGTTATTGTATTGGAAGCCACATTGCCCTGATTTCTCTTATTTCCAACAATCAAACCAATGACTCTTTCATTCCTATTACCTATTGGCTAGAGCATGGAAGAGAAATGGTACCAAGGCCCAAAAATGGGCCAAGGATGGAAATGGAGAGTGTGGGACTGTAGGGATGGATGGTGACCACTTTGAAGGGCAGCTATAATTCTCCAGAAATATACATCTAGTAGAAATGCCAGGGTGAGGAAACATATGCCACCTCACACACAGACCAGTAGCTTATAAATGCCTTTCTTTGTATCACCTACAGTTTGACTGCTGAACTTAGGATGATAATGAGACAGCAATGGAAGAGAAAGCATCTCCAAAGCCCTAATGCATCACATTAGTGTCTATGATACTAGTCCTATTGTACCAAATACATTTGGGTTCAAAATTACCGCATGCCCTTCATTTTAATGTATATGGGTTTGGGAATTCACTTTTGTATTGTGCAAGCAGATAAAGAGAAAAAAACTAATGCTCATGATTTGCGGTGTTAATAGGTGATGCTCTCAGGCGAGTGGCCAAACAGAGCTAAGGAGTAAAGAGACACAAATTTTTATGAAGATCCTTCTGTAGCATCTAAGTAGATACATCACATGTTTCCTTATTGACCACTGGAACATGTTATGCACGAATAATGCTTTTTTTCATGTGCTTGTCTTGGGAGAAAATCTATACCTCTATAGTTTGTAGGTTAAAACGTTGCTAAACAATATTGTGTTACAACAAATCATTTTTATAAGCATTAAGCTAAACATGAAGGATGGATAGGGGATTTGTGTGGTTGGGAGACAATTTCAGCTTTCCCTGAGATATAGTAAATGTATTCATTTATTTTTTTTCTTATGCTATATATAGATGGATGGTAAAGATAGGTGGTCTACCCAATAGTAAAAAGCGATTTAAACTTTCATCTCCCCAAGTCCAATATTGGAAGGTATATAGGTTGGGGGATAATTAGCTTGTTTGGCAAAAGCCAAGTTCTTGGGGCCTTCTCTATTCTGCTGTAGATACTGTTGGGGCCAGGAAAAGAGTGGCTCTGTAAGAAGCTCCTGCTGGGGCTCTGGGGGTTCCCCTTCTATCTTGCCATGGCAGCATTGAGCTGAGCATACAGGAAGCTTTGGAGACCCTTTCTTTCAATGCTACCATGGGTTGTGTTGAAGAAAAAGGGAGAATGAGTTTAACAGGAGATGAGAAGAATGATCACGAGGGTCAAAGTGGAGATAATTATAAATAAACTTATAGAAAACATAAATGACTAACTGGAGACATTAGCAACAAGGGGGAAAAAAAGACAGTAGGACAATGGTAATATCATTCCATAGAATTAACCTCACAGCAACAAAGTTTATTTTTTCATGAGTCTAAAAGCATATATTTTTCAAGAGACAGGAGATAAAAAAGAAAACGACACTACTTTTTATTTTTTTAAGGAGTATGGAAGACAAATAGTTCCCATATAAGGCATATCTCAAAGGAGAGACAACATTAGTGAATGTGAAAAGACACAGAGAGCATCTGAAGAGATTACATTTAAAAATATTAATAATTGAGGTAGAAATTTCAGAAATTTTGGTCAACAGAGTTAAGAGGGTGGTCAATAATATTGGACTGATGTGTTTGGGGGAACATTTAGAAAATACAGGAGTAAGGGTACAGGTTAAAGTAATACATCATAAAATAAAATTATGTCCTTAAACTTACTTGACTATTGCCTCCAATTTTAATATTATTGTTACTAAAATGCATTCTTAATTAGGTTATTAAATATCCTCATAATTAGTGGGTTTTTGCTGAAATAATGCCTTTACAGCATTATTAACTGAAACAGCTAATGCAAAGTGCTCATCATTTTGTAAAGCTCTGTTTCAGCAGTATTTGGAAATAGGTTAGCATATGGACATGTGTGTGTATTTAGATACATATTTAAAAATTTTTTGAAAACATATTTATTTGGAAATATGTGTGAATATTAATACTATTACCTAGCAATTTACCTAGTATTTATTGCAATACATATACATATATATCCATATACATATATTAATATATATATATATATATATATATATATATATATACATGTATATATATATATATATATATATATATATATATATATATATATTACATAGAACACTGATTAAAGCTAGGATTTCTTTAAGTAGTTTAATGTAGAAATTAGGGATTTATGAACAGATAAATATACAATTTGTATTAAACCATGTAAGAAAGTGGTTTAGAAACACAGTTCTATATATCTGCAGATAGAAAAAAACATGTCTGTATATTAAAAGTATGTGTTTATGTGCATAGAATCTCATTTTGTTCTCCTTTTGGCAATGAGTGTTTTATTATGTTTTGTGTAATCAATATATGTTTACAGCCGCATTTAACCCCACTCTCTTGCTGTACTTGCTGCATCTCCATCTGTTCGCCTTCCTAGTAAAATAACCTCATTTCTCATTGGTATGATTTGCGTGGGGGGTTGGTCCCCATCTCTATATCATAGATGTGAACTTGACCCAGGGTAGATAATAATCACTGGTTCCAGTAGTGGATTCATAGATGGTCACATAAACAAAACAAAAACAAATACAACCTTCAGTATGTCTCACCCACCAGATCCACTGGGGAAGAAATTCTTTTCTTTAAAGTTACTGGCCATTAGGCTGTAGATCCGAGGCCACTATGGCTGTAGTTTCTCACAGCTCTATACCTCTGCACGGATTGGTCTTTTCCTCAGATCCACTGCACTTCATCATTCATCCGGCAAATCCCTAGTCCTACTTCATGTCAAACATTCTCTCTATTCTTAACAAAGAGACGTAATTAGGGAATTTATTCTGAGTAGGCACAGGCATTTCATTGTTTATATTTCCACTTAACTTGAACTTTGCCTCCATTATAAGATAAACAATGAATGATTATCTGATTGACATACTTTTATTCTAATGTTAATTTTTAAGAATGTAATATTAAAATGCTGTAAGAGATGACTTTTGTTCAAGATGGTGTTCTGCTCAAACTGAAGATCACACTGACTTGACTTTGCTCAGATGCATACTACTAGAGTAAAAAGAGAGAATATTTAAATACAATAATTATGCTTAGCACAGTAAATATTTCTAATGACCAGAGATGAAACAGAAACAGACTACTAAGCATAGTTGGCATGAAGTGTTTACTGATTTCCAAGTTGGAAGAAGGCCAAAGCAGGCTGGAAAGTTTATGCTTTGCTTTCTATATAAGATGATGAGCTAGAGCCAGGCTTTCTGCTGAGGCAGGACTTCCCACTTACAAGAAAATATTAAAATACGTTGCTGCACACCTTTTCATGCAACTACAGATTATCTGAAGCTGTGTGTTTAGCAGGAAGAAGGTAACACATAGTACCTTATAATGAAGCCTTCAGTCAAGCTTCCATCAGGCATTTGTGATGTGGCCATGTCTGGAATGTCCCCTATTTATGTGGGCTGGGAGCCCCTAGACACCAATATGCCTTATAATGCGCACTTTTTTGCCCAAATTTGTGAGGGAAAAATAAGGATGCGCATTATACACAGGAGTGCATTATACATGGCGTAATATGGTATAACCAGATTGTAGACTCTGCAAAACAATCGTTAAACCACTAAATAGGAAAGAGAGAGTGCAAACAGAAAGAGGAAAAATTAAAGATCAAAACCCCATGCTTAAAATGATCTCGTAAAGCAAAATTCCATACATGTGAAGAAAACTAATGTATTATGATAGATTATTTGTTATAAAGGAGCTACAAAAGCATTGGTTGAAAATGAAAATGAATACCTTTAAATGAAATAAAAATAATTGAGGCATCTACAATACTTAAAAATTAAAGTATGCAAGGCTCCAAAGATATAAATGAAGTAATGATAGTCATAAATAAAATAAATTAGTAAACATAATCTGGCATATATTAAACATGAAGGTAACTTTTTTTTTAACTGGGAAATGAAAAATATAATTATTGAAATTTAAACTTCAGGCTGGAAATGGTAAAAAAAATCATTAAAAATAAGCATATGTGTGTGTATAATATATATTAAAAAGAACAAATTAATATAAAAAGCTATAAACCTCAGGAATGAAAAAATATCGTCAATGAGATTTAAACTTCAGATTTGGTGTAGTCCAATAATCAATAAATTAAAAGATTGTACTGACAAACTCACCTAGATTACAGCATAAATAGGAAGAAAAGATATTAACAAAAATGTGAAAATGAAATTAAGAGACATAAAGTAGTTTGAGGATCCAACATAGGTCAAGTAGATATTTTAGGATGGGAAAATAGATGGGTAATCAGGGAAAAATATTAATAGAAGTAATGACCAATGCTTTTCCAGAATTAAAGGTACACATAAATTATTAGGTTCAAAGTTAATTTCAAGGAGCAAGTAGAAAAAAATAGAAATAAATTATTCTTGAACACAAACAAAAATACTAGACATATCAAGGATAATAATATGAAACTTTAAAAGCTACCATAAAGAAAGATAGGTCATCTACAAAGGAGCAATGATTTGACAGACAGCCAACTTCTCATGAGCACCAATAGGTGGCAAGAAACAATGGAGAAATGCTTTCAAAGTGCTGGGGAAAATAAACAGCTGAAATAAAATTGCATGCACAGTAAAAGATAGTCACACTAATGAATGTCATGGAGAAATAATGAAGCCAAGAAGAGCGATATGGGTTGTCAGGATGTGATAGATAGGATGGTCAGATACATTAAATTGCCTAACCAGAGAAGGCCTTTCATTTAAGAAGAGATGGCTTGATTGACAATACGCTTCTTATTAGCAATGACAGATGATAGATGACAATGGTGAATTATGATCAAAGTAGTGAGTTAAAAAAAAATCGGGCTAAGCCTGGGAGTATCTGTTCTAGGATGAATTATCTTATCCAAAACGAATCCTAAGTATTGTTTAAGATGATAAATTTAAAAGAAGGGAGAGCCTTATGAGAATGCTGTTTGTTAGAGTGCAAATGTTTATGACAGGACAGTGTTAATATTTTTTAAGAAACTAAATAAATTATTTGAAAATTCAGAACAAATGAGGAATTGGTGGAGCTGGATAAAATTTAAGTTTTTGGGGCTGGCCAAGTGGCATGTTGGTTAAGAGCTGGTTTGGGACACCAGCTCTGAGCAGCAGGGCCCTGGGTTGGATCCCACATGAAAGCCAGTGACACTGCCCTCTACAGCTAAGATGAACAACAGCTCGATCTGGAGCTGGGCTGCCTTGAGTCGCCGGCGACGGCGTAGGCTGCAGCCCCTGCTGCAGTGGGCTGCCATGGGCTACCGTGTGTGGCTGGCAGTCAGCATGAGCAGCTGGCAGCCAGTGTGAGCTGCCAAGAGCTGCTGTGAGCAGCCGTCCAGAGGCCAGCAATTGATCTGCCTCATCCAGGAAGAGCACAATGATAATACCAACATGGCCAGTGAAGCAACGTCTTCCACAACTAGACTGAAGAACAAAAGGACAGCAACTTGTCTGTTCTCCTTCCCCCAATTAGCCTAATAAACTCTTAAAAAAAAATTAAGGTTTTGATGGAAGAAAAGTGTTTGAATCAACACATGCACCGTCTCTACTAGTCTTGTGACTGCAAAAGCCTTGGTTATAACACTGGGAATCTAGCAATAGGACAAGTTCTAAAAGCTTCAATAACAAACTGTTAAAATATAGAGATGAGAGAAAATTAATTATAAGATGTAGTTTACACACTCATTAAAGAGGGAAGCAGTGAAAAATACTTAAGTTTTTCTTCAGTACAACCTGGAAAATAATTTTATATTCATATATTTAAGGAGTATAAAACACAGTTTCTCTCTTTGTTAACATATATAAAAAATATTTATTAAGCACCCACTTCATGTCTAAAACTATTTTTTTCAGGAATTGGGGATACAATATTATACAAATCAACAGAAAATATTTTCTTGTGGTTTCTATATTCTAAACAGTAGTAGAGAGGGAGATAGACAATAAATAAAATAAATAAGTAAAATATAGTGTAGTTTATATTACAATGAATGCTACTTAAAAATACTTAAGCAGGAAAGTAGAATGAAGAGTATTAAGGATGGGAAAACATAATTTAGATGGCGTGATCAGAAAAGGCTTCATTGATAAGGTGACAATAAATTATGACCTAAAGAATGAAAGGGTGCCATGAAACTATTTTCCTATATTTTTATCATTCCAGCTTTAGGTTTCACAAAAGTCCATAATTCATTTCAGCCTTGTGTCACAGCCACATTTTCATAGCATGCTAATTTCTTTTTCACTTTAGAAATTCTACCTATAATACCTTTCTTCAAAACTTAATAACGTTATATTATCAGCTATATATAATTTTATATTTTTCTATGTAATGTCATTACAGGAATTTAAGAAATATAGCCAACTATTTTAAGGGGATTTGAAATCCTATCTGTGCTTCAAGACCCAGTTTAAACCACTTCCACCCAAACTCTTTCACATGTTGTTCTTAGAAAGAATTTTTTGGCTTATATTATTGTTCATTATTTACCTGTCCTTTGTCCTTCATGGATTGGAAACCTTATCCCTTAGTCATCTTCATAGCCAACAGATTATAGTAAAGTTCTCTGTTAATAATAAAGGCCAAAACCATAGGACAGAAGAAGCCAGGGGAGGGAGAAATTACTGAAATCCCAAGAGGGCAACTGCATGGCGAGGGCCCATGGAAGGTGTCGAGCAGAGTTGTTAAATGTATACAGCCATCCACAGAGACCTGACAGGGAGGCCACAGGAAAAATAAATACACGATGTCACTTCCATGTCCTCCTACTTCTCACTGGTGCCTTTGATATATTTTAGTGGACTCAGGAGCAGGAGGACAGAGACCTGTTCCACAGTTCATTTCAGTCAGCTTCCCCAGGTACAAAGCAGGGCTGACAGACATGGAGAACAGACCCAGAAACAGAAGCTATGTAGCTCATATGTCCATAGGAAACTATGCGGATACTTAACAGTCATGAGCTCAGCTAATATTCTTCAAGTATTGTTGGGATAGGTAGAGCAAAACATAGGAAGCCACAAATTTTTATTATGGATCTTCTGTCAACATTATAAATGATAGTGAGAGGTATCATTTATTATTATTATTATATATTTTACATGTATAATTTAAAAATATTTTTCCTCAACAGTTTTACTATTAAGTCTATTGATATTCTGTTGCCCAGAGTTTACTTTTAAAGGTTAACAATTGGCAATACTATCTAATTGTACATACTCATATCCAGAGTAATGCATAAAATTGCCATTTCTGTGTTTTCAACCATCTTCTTAGATGGGAGCTTTACAGGTATAGCTTTTGTCTAACGGTGTGAACTGCAGTACAGTTCATAGGGAACTCACAACATTTTAAGAGAATTTTATTGGTAGAAACACCGCCAACTTTGATTAAAAGGGAAAGAAAAAGTACCAAATTAAAAAAATAATAATAATAAAAAGCTTTTAGATCTCTGATCTACTCTGAGTGGAAAACAGGCTGAAGAAACTATCAAGGAGCATCTATAGGCAATTTCTTATGGAAAAGAAAGGGTGACGCAGAGGGTGGAGCCGAGAGTCATGGGAATTCATTCTCATACAACAGGGTTCAGTCCTAACGAAGGAAACGAAAACTAGTGCCAAAGGATCTCAGATTTGCAACAGGCCCCTCCCGTTTGCCCACCTTTTAAAAAGCCCACCCCACCATCATTTGTTGGGTGAGGAGAGAGAGGCAATAGAGTGGGTGTTTAGTTCACAGCGATTCAAATCCACACTGTAGCACACGAGAAGCCACACCAAAGGATCTGTTTCCACAACTGGACTTTATTTAAAGAGATCCTGGGCCTGGAGTTTGTGCCGGATGCCAGAATGTGACGGGACGTTGTGGGGAATTCGGGCAGGTGGGGACAGCATTCTTTCTATTATAGGAATGTGACACAGAGCTGCAGCAGATTGTGGTTTCCAACAGAAGACACTGAACCATTTCTGGCCCGTGTGTTCTTTTAGCAACTGTCACTCTTCCATCGACATGTGGATTCTATTCTGCCTTCACTTGAAATCGAGCGTTTAAGAATGCGTTGGCCAATAGTTACATCAGGAGTGATGCTGCCTGGCGCCTGATTCCAGGTCATGAAAGCTGATGTGGCTCCTGCCTGAATCTCTCACTCCGGATGCTTGCAACCTCGATGCTGTGAGGAAACGCATACCGTGTGAAAGGTGTTCTTTCCAACGGCCCCAGCTACAGACCGAGGTCACAGCCAGCACCAACTCCCAGGCATATAAGCGAACATACCTTCAGATGATTCCAGATTCCAGACTTTGAATGGCAGCAGACCATACTGAATGAAGCAGACACGTGCTGGCCCTGCTGAGCGCTGCCCAAATTACAGGTCAATGAATAAATTAAATGTTGTTGCTTTAGGCTATTAAGTTTGGAGATTGCCTGTTAGGTAGTCATAGTTAATCTGAATAATTTTCTTATTGTAAGTACTCAATAAATGTTAATGGTTATTATTCAAAGGTATTAATAAGGGTTCTTTTTCAGCACTCCCTAGCTCCAAAACAGGTATTTTTAATTCCTATGCCATAACAATATCACTTCTCTTACTCAGTATTGTCAATCAACTTTATTTATTAATATATGTGCTTAGATACTATATAAAAATAACGAACTCTATTTGTGTAGATGTGACTATTTCCTGGGGCAGGAGGCAACCATCAATCGATAAATAATAGCAGGTAACACAACAAAACAGTGTACAAATTACCATATTCTTTAGTGATAGATTTCCGTAAGAAGGAATGAAAACAGAGGGCAAATATGCAATGGTTATTATGGAGACAATAAACAGACTTTGAGTTTTCTGAGGGCAAGGCCTCTATATCATTCAATTCAGTGTCCCCCAAATCCAGCACAGTGCCTCACACATAATAGGCACTCAATAAATAGGTAATGAATCCTAGGGTTGCAGGGTAAAACAGGTGAGCGACAGGCTCAGAGCTTGAGTGCAAAAAATGTTTCCTGAAGGGAAATCTCATCGGAGCCTCTCATGTCTCAAAGAGCAGTGAGGTGCATAGAATAAGTGGGTTACCTAAGTGTGGGCCCCTGTTTAGTTTAGTTAGTTCAGGCCCATATTTAGAGAAAAGGTCTCAACTCTCAGCCCACTTGTTCGTATTTATCTTAACGGTTCCTTCCATCTTCAACAGCCTACGATTCGCAGTCCGATTATCTGTACTGCATTTTGTCCCTGGCTTCTCCTAATTACTTTACGAGACAATAGTTGCTATTTGCTTTCTCAACAAAAATCTCTTGATAAGTTTTGAAGTTTCAGATGCATTGCATGAGCATTGCGATTTCTTGGGGTAAATTTTATCAATCAGCACAAGACCTTTTCTGTTGATATGCCTTTTACTATTTTTCTCCTGCCTTTATAATTCTCTCAATTCTTGTCTGTCTTCCACATTTTACAATTGTTTGCACATCCTATGGACCTGTGATGCCTAACTGTTCCTGGGAACCCACAATTCTGATTACTTTTTTACTGCATGAATAAAGCTCCCGTGCTTTCTGGTCAGACGTGGAATTGATTTTTCATTCCGCTTGGTATGAATAAAGCACAGTCGATCCCTGCTGGTCATTAGTGATAGTTGTCCACTGCTAGATTCTCTCTCTGCGGCTTCTCTTGTCCTCTGATACAAATTCCTCTCTAATGAGTTCAGAAAATTGCTGGAGATTAGTTGGGGATTACACTATTTAAAATGTTTTCCTTTTATCGCCATAGCTGTGTTATATTTAAACCATTTGCAACCTCTAAATAGCTTTTTTTTTTAAAGCAAGATACTGTTTTACGTTCTTAAAAATTTTTTTTTCCCACCACTTACTGCTTCATGTAAATATTGTATCTGTGGACTTTAACTCCCGTGAGGCCTTAGAAAAATCAGGCTAGCCTGTGATGATGAAAATAAAAGACAGTTCTTCCCAAGCATTCATTCAGGAATCTAAACACCTGTTTGTTTTTGCCCTTCACTGTTCCCTCTCCCAGATCAATACCTTTTTTTTTCCCCTTCCCCACTCCGAGTAATAACAAACCGTCACATGTTCCCTAGTGAAAGCTGGACGAGTGGATGAGTTTACTCTGCTGCTGACTGTAACTGCCCTATCAGTGCCTGATTACGCTTCCCACTGCCTTCTATTTCGAGCTTTCAATCCCTTCACTTTTTTTTTTTTAATGTCTTTTCTTCTCTAATTCAAGATGTAGCTCAAAACTTTGTCTGAGCCAGAGTTGGGAGCTGAAATGACCTAGACAAAACAACATCCACCTTTTGAAAAGTAGCAACCATGTGAGAGACTGTTCAGGACACATTATCTTCTCAGGAAAGGTATTTCTGGGAAGTGATTTGTTTATTTTGTTTTCCTTCAGTGAGTAGTTAAATATTATGGTTTCCTATATAAACAGAGTGACTGAAACCCACAATTTTTAATGTCATAAGCGCTACATTAGGGCACTTTAATTCAGTTTACTGGTGTTTCACAATTTATAGTTAGACGACCAGTGGCCCCATGGAATATTAATAAATGTTAGTTATTTTTAAAATGAGATTTATTGTTTACATATGTTTGGAAAACACTGGATTAAAATAAACAGGTATTTCTTTTACAATAAATTTCTGAGAGCCCTGAAGATGCCAGTGCTTGTAGCAGTTCCCTGAGATCCTACTTGAAGTTAATTTTCACAAAAATTATTTGACCTCATAAGAAATTGTTCATAGATCATATAAGATTAGTATTTTGTGGAATTCCTGTCAATAGAGGAGTGTGCCAACAGTTACTTATATGTCAAATGAAATTTACATTAATAATTCTAAAGAGCATTTGTTTTTATTTGGTCAGAGTGAAAGTGAAAAGAACTATAAAATAGGTCGTTGACATGATATTTGATAGCTTAGAGAAGTCAGTATTTTTCTGTATCTGTCTTGTTGAATACACATGTAACAATATAATTGTGCCATATTCAAAGGAATAACTTATTTCAAGTTATAGTCTTGATATTTTAGTCACATTTACCAAACATCCCTCTTTGCTCAAAAACTAAATAGTTTTATTTTGTTTCCCTTGTCTCTGATAGAGTAACGCTGGCCACCTACAATGTGCTTAGACAATACCAGTGGCCGTTTCATGCACTTTAGCCTTCTGGTTGGTGGAAATTTTCTCCTGATACAATCAAGTTTTCTCTCAATACCTTCTCTGTAATTCTGGACCAGGATATCAGACAACTGTTGAAGAAGTCTGTAATCTAGAAGTAACAGAGTTATTTAGACACCAGCGTGGCTCCCTCTGTCTCTGTAGCAGATTTCTTTACCTACCAAGAATACACAGGATACTCACTTCTTTTACACCTGTGTGTCCATGATTTAGCCATAGTTCCGTATTTTTTGCCTTTTTCACACACACGGCTCTATCTCTACTTGTTAAAAACATCTTTTCATTTATTACCCTTCAAACGAGATGTCTAAAAAGTGTTCCCCAATGCTCCAAACCTAAATTTATCAATTCCATCTCTTTTTTCTCATAGCACTTTGGATTTCTTTTCTATCTCACCTCCATCGTCTCTCACTAGACAATAAGAAACATGCCTTTTGTGTGTGTGTGTTTTCATTGCCATCACTTCACTTCATCTAACAAGTATAGGAATTTAGTCAATGCTTCTTGATCTGACCTGAATTCATACAATAAAATGTGTATTCCTTTTTTTCCATTGAAAGATAGTTTTCTTCTTAGGTATTGGCAACTCTGCTTTGAAGGCCCTTTTTTTGTGTGTTTGTTTCTTTCATGAGAGATCTCAAGCTTTTTTTTACTCAACTTGACAATGAAAGAAAAAAATAATTTTTATAAATAATTTTATTTGTAAATGATTGCAGAATGCATTTCAGGTATAAAGTGCTATAATACATGTTGTGAGATAATACTCGATATTGTTGAAGTGGGGCACCATTACCTATTGCAAAGAAAACAAAATGGTATTAGGATTTAAGACACCACCTCTTTCAATTTCCACAAACACTCTTTCCCTAAATAATCACATGTATATTTAATCAATTTTAATAGATTCTAAGTAACTCATCCTTCAGTTACTCATTTTATATACACTTGGTAGCTCGTTAAGTTAGACTACAATCTTAATTTTCATTTTAGAAATACAGTCTTATAGCAAAATCCATTTTTAATACTTGAAAGACTGTCATTTTTCCCTAGAAAATAAGCATGCCACTCAAATCACTTAATTTTATTATTATGTTTAAATATTATATCATTTTAATTTTACTGTTTTTTATTTTATGTAAAATGTATAATTCTTTTGTTTACCTTATTAAATCTAAGGCTATTTTTTCCATAAACAAACGACCCTCAAGGATGAAATTTACAACTATTCTGAAAGAAAAAGTAATACTCTGAAACATTTTTTAAGGACCTCAGTGCACAAAAGTGTTCAAGAGGGAAATTAAAATAGGGACATATTTTAGAAACAAAAGTTTACTAAGTGAGTAATGCAATATTTGAATTTCACAATGAACATTATTCTTATTTTCACAGAGAACTATTTTATTTATTTTAAAAATGGTGAGATTTATAAGATGTAATGTGAAAATTATTGAAAACACTTCAAACAGGAAGTCCCTAAATTACATTACTAAATGGGGCTGATTATCAAATCTGACACATTCCAAACCTGGTTAATAGAATCTTTTAATTACAGTAGGCTCTAGGGGGTCATAATCTGAGTCAATATTGCATCTGAAGGAGAATATTTTCTGAGATGTCACTGACAATCACTGCTTAAACATATCCAAAATGGAAATCTCTGTTTTGTTGTTGTTTACCTGTTTGTTATATTTTGTTTTCCCAGTTTATGAACCTTGTATATTTTAGTGATTTCTTTTCATTCTAATCATACCTCCCTTTAATGCCTGTGCATATTCTACTTACTGAAATACATAGCATAAGTCAAACCATTTTTTTTTCACATAAAGGAGCTGCTAAATTAGCAAATAAAAATAAAAGACCACAATTAATTGTGAATTTCAGAGAAACAACAAATACATTTTCAGCCTAAGCATGTCCATGTGTTTCTCCCATGCAGTGTTGAGTATCCTCATTCTAAAAAATTATTCACTGTTTTTCTAAAATTCAAATGTAACTTGGAAGTCTGATTTTATCTGACAACCCTTTTCAAAAACACTTTCCTATTCTAACAAATTTCTAGTCCCTTTATGTTTAACCTAAATATATACATTTAAATATTGAGAAATAGAAGTTTTATTTGCTTTCAGGATCTATACTCATCCTGAAATGTTGTATTTATGACCACATGAAATTACCATGATTATCAAGTGTAGTTCAAACCAAAAAAAAAAATGTTGGGGTTGTAACGTTCCTTAATCCTCCATCAACGTAGTTTAAGGTCTAATGTGTGTTTGTTTGTATCTTTGAATTTTTGCAAAAGTGTCATATTGCTGATATGCATTGTTTTTGTGTCAACTGAAATACTTAATACTAACTGAATCACCCCATCATGCTATACATATGCTGTAGATTTTAATCCTAATATATACCATGTTCCACTTAGATTTATCTTTAACTCAAACTAAATAATTTAGCTGGTGATATTTCCCATTATTAAAAGTGTTCTCTGCTTTTCAAAGGCTTCATAATGACTGGCTTTATGCAGAGCACTACAATATTTTTCTTTTAAAATGTGGTTAATTTTTTAAATGTTCATTTATTTAAATAATTCTCAAGAACATTCATTTTGTGATATTCAAGTTTTATCCATACAAATGGGTTAATAAAGGTAAAATGTTATTTTATTATTATTGCGTTCATTTATATTATGTCTTTATAGTTTTCATTTTTTTTTGTTTTTTTTTTTAAATTGGAGAATTTGGGGGGATGGGAACAGTGCTGGGAATTGGGGGAAGGGGACCAGACAAGTTGCTGTCGTTTTGTTCTTCAGTCTAGATGTTGCTTCACTGGCCCAAGTTGGCACCATCATTGTGCTCTTCCTGGGCAAGGCAGATCAGTCGCTGGCTTCTGGACGGCCGCTCACTGCGGCTGCTGGCCGCTCACGCTGGCTGCTGGCTACATACGGTAGCCCATGGCAACCCGCTGCCACAGGGGCTGCAGCCTACACCGTCCCAGCGACTCATGTCAGCCCAGCTCCAGGTTGAGCTGTTGTTCAGCATCTTAGCTGTGGAGGGCAGTGTCACTGGCCCTCATATGTGGGATCCGAACCAGGGCCCTCTGGCATCCCAAGCCAGTTCTTAACCATCGTGCCACTCAGCCGGCCCTATAGTTTTCATTTTTGAGGAGGAGTCTTGTAGAACCAAAGTTTATATTTCCTGAAAATGATTTTGATAAGAACGGTTCTACTTTTTGATGCAAAATTATTGACAAAATCCTGCTTTATTGGTGGTCTAAGATTTCTTATGATCCAAAACTCAGCTACTTTTGGCAATTTGTAGGAAAATGTATATTGTAGGCCACAAAATATAGGTATATGAAGATATTTTAATATATAAATGACATACAATTGACATTAGATAATATTTACAGAAATACTCATAGGAGTGTAAACAAGCACCCGCAAGGTTTCTTTTGGTTTTTTTGGACAACTTGTTCTCTAAAGTATAGATGCTTAACACATATTTTTGTATCTTGTAAATCATTAAATCTAGAATTCTGTTTAAGCTACTAAAAGTGGCCAATACAGACCTTCCTACACTGTGTTAATTTATGATGGTAAATTGAAATTGTGTTTTAATTTTATTAAAACTGGATTTAATATATATATATATATAATATATATTATATATGTCATATATATAATATATATGATACATAGGGCAGATGGAAATTTAATCAAAGTTTCAACTACATATAATTTTTCTAGTAACAAACCATGTATGATTGAAACACGGAAGTGAGCCATTTTGAATACCTCTTGTGAATAATTTGTTAGGCAGCAATTTGAAAGCTTTCACAGCTCCAATACAAATTTGAAATGAATTTTGGTAAACATATTGAGGTTATGTGAAAGTTAATGCATTTTTAAACAGATAATCCTACCTTCCTGAATAGAACATCAATTGCTTAGAAGGAAGATGAGAAATAAGTTTTAGAATGTACATATTTCCTTATCATTCAAATAATATCACAAATGATCATATTTTAATAGGTAGAAAAATAAACCAAAGGTTGTGATTTTCTTTGAACTTATACATTACCTAAGAATCCAAAATTTAATACTTGCTTATTTGGGAATATATAAGAATCAATTTCAAAGATGGTTCTATTATTTTCAACACATAATCCAAATATTTAATGTAGAAAGTAAAACTTTAAGTAATATATCCTATCATTCTAATATTGACTTTTGTGGAATCATCTTTGAATATGTCAACAATTTACCATTCTAAATTGTCATAGAAAAATTGCAGTAGATGAAGTAAAACAGGCAAAAACAGACTTTATTCAAGACTATTGCAATAGAGGAGAGAGAGTGACTTCAGTTCCCTGAAACAAAAGGTGCTGGGGGGAGGAGGAGGGAAGATTATTAGCCTGTGGTGAGCAAGTGGGTAAGTATTGGAGGACTGGTGTAGGAGGGGTTGATAAATATGATTAAATCATCTGTGTTTACTAACTGTGGTTTATTAGGGCACCTACCCTCCCAGAGAGACTGGGAGAGAAGGCTACTATCACCTTAAATTGTTACATTTCAAAGGGATGACTCCCAGGTCCTTGATAAAGATATTCCTGGGTTGTGAAACTGGCAAAAGCCTGGAAGAAGATTTATATCTAATGGGATAATATAAATAATCTATAATTATAATTTTCTAAAGTAAATGCTCTAAGGGGGTAAGGTTTCTAAGTCAGGAAGAAACCTGTATAAAGTTTAATCAAGATGAAGGAAAGGTTAAGGCCATCCTCACTGCATTAAAAAAAAATGGAATTCATAACAGCCCACTTCAATCAAACCTCAGTTAGCTTACTGCATCACAGATATGTCTTTTGCCTGTACATGTGAAACATGAAAAATGTATTAGATATAGGATGAACCAAAAGAGATAGTTTAACAAAAATATCTTCAGTTTTTGTTAATCAAGCACTAACATTTTGGTTATTATTCTTCCACGGCCAATAACAGATTTATTTCATCAAGATATCTCCAAAAGAGACTATGTCTTTTTACATAGCATGTGACATCCTCATGATACTACTATGGAATCCTTGAAATATAGAGTCTCTTTATATTGCCCTATGCTGTAAGATTGCTACAACCTATTTTGGGTACACAGATACTATTGGGTTGTCGGAAAAGTCATGACATATTTTTTCTATGTTTTTTGTTGCAAAAATGCATCATGACTTTTCCAAAAACCGAATAGCTTTCTAAGTTTTAGCAGTTTTTATTTTAGCTGTACTTAAAAGGTAATATCAGGAACAACAGCCAGAAAAGAGTACTAGCATGTTTTTAAATTTGATAAGGGTATTTTAATTTTGGATGTTACTGTGGATTATATTGCATATCATATTCCACATTGATAATGGTTAGAGACTTCATTAATTGAATAATAATATCCAAAACTTTATGTTAGTACTTAATACTGACATCCTCTCTATAACATAGGTTTATCCACATTTTACAGGTGAGGAAACTGAGGCAGAGAGTGATTCATAACTTGCCCAAGGTCACACACACTGTGCCTTGCTGCATAAGAGACTGAAGAGGAATTGGTGCTAAGTTGCCTATCAACTGTCCAATAGTATCACCTAAAGAGACCAAGGGCCACCACTCAAAAGGTCTCACTGCCCTTTCATGAAGAATTTCTCTGCTGTCATTTCTGACTATTTTGGCCATGACTTTCCTAGAGTCCCTTTGGAAATGTCCCTATTTTCTACATGATACAATTGGTTATTCCTGTTAGGTTGAAAGTCCAGCTCTCGCTTTTTGGCCATGTACTTTGCGATAGTATGCAAGGTTTTTTTCTGTTTCTATTGCATTTCTTGTTTATTTCTGACCCTTCCTTTTCTCTGTCTCTCTCTTTCTCCCTCTCTCTCTCTCTCTCTCTCTCTCTCTCTCTCTCTCTCTCTCTCTCTTTACTTGGATAATTCCCACTTGACAATCATGTTCAAACTATTGTTTTTTTCCATCCAGAAGTCTTATCTTGCCACCCATTCTCTTACTTCCCCCGCCCCACTTCCCAAATATCTCAGCTGTACTGGTAGAGACTTTCACACATGTGGTACTTTCCCGTATGACATTTGCACATTCCGTTGCTACCGCTTATTTGTCTGTCTACTCACTAGTGGAGGCTCCATTATACTACCAGTGCTTAGCACAGCACACAGCACTGTAAACAGCAAATGAGAGCCAGTGAATGAATGAATGAGTACAATAATTATTCTAAACAATGTAGAAAACGAGGAAATCAATTAACTATTGGTATTAAAACAACTGAAACACACCGCCTTTACTTTCAGGCTACTTTATGCTCCGCTGAGAATGTAGACAAACACAATCTCAATAAAGTGTGTATGTGGTTGTCCACAGTTTTTCCTGAAAACATTAAGGATGGTTGTCTCATAAAAGCCTAAAGACTAAGGAAAGCTTCCTGAATAAGTATCCTGATAGCTTAGAACTGATCATGGAATGCAATTAAAGCTTCTATGAGTCATGGAGTATGAGTGTTCCAAGGATAGAACAAAAAACAAACAAACAAACCATCGTATGCAAAGGTCTAGAATAAGATGTAATGATACATTCTAGGAAATTGGAAATAATTCATATGGATAAGAATGGCAAGACATGGGGTCGGGGAATGCATCAGGATTCAGACCATTAAGAAGCATGTGGAATGTAAGAACTTTTAGGAATTTGTTGGTGGTACATTTCTCCCCCTTAGTATAATAAGGAGTCACATGTGTTTTAAGCAGAGGAGCTCCAAGATCAGGCTTTTATTTTAGAAAAGACATTTTCATTGTAGTGTGATAAATATCTTGCAGAGATTCAAATACGGAAGCAGACTCGACCCTCCCACCCCCAAAATATTGCAATAATATACATTAGAAACGATGGTCTTCTGAAATGGGAGAATAACAGTGCAAATGAAATACAGTGAAATCTTGGATTGCGAGTAACTTGTTTTGCGAGTGTTCCACAAGACCAGCAAACATTTCTGTTAGGTTGGTACAAAAGTAATGGCCAAAACCGCTATTACTTTTGCACCAACCTAATAATACATTTTAATTTGGTAAGCGAGTGATGTCATACAATATGAGTAGTTTTTTTCCAGAATGAATTATTCTCACAAACTGAGGTATTACTGTATATTGTTTTGAGATTTTGTTGATTTGATTGGTGGTATTTGGGCAAGGGAGGAGTCACGTATGACTCCCATATTTCTGCTTTGAAAATTGGTTAAACAGTTGTTTCATGCTGAGAACATGAGAATATTCAGGTTGGAGGATGTGGATGTGAGAAATGTGTTCAGTTTCATAAATTCTGAGTTTGAGGCACTTATGAGATGTCATATAGTCCTATAAGTGTGAATACATAGGTCTCAAGGTGCATTCTGACATGTAAATACCTATCAGTAAGCCACAAGCATATTAATAGATAACATGTGAAACTATCAGAGTGTTAGAGTATAACCTAAGGAACAACATTTAATTGGCAAATGAAGAAAAAGAGGATATAAGATACTATAGACCAGTGGTCCTCCACTGGGGGAAATATTGGATATACGGTCCCCCAAGGGATATTTGTCAATGCCTGGAGTTATCTCTTCTCATCATGACCCAGACGAGGGCCAAGGGTGAAGCGTGCTATTAGCATCTAGCCAGTAGGGTCCAGGGATGGGCCAACGTTGCTGCTAAGCATCCTACAGTGCATGCAACAGCACCCTACACAAAGTAATATCTAGTCCACATGTTGATAGTTCTGAAGTTGAGAAACCCTGCCACAGAAAAAGAAAAATATAAGTAACTATATAATCTCTGAAAAGAAAGACACCATTTAGAGGAAGAAAGAGAGGAGAGATATAGATGGAATTTCTCTTGGAAAGAATTTATTGGGGACATAGCTTTAATGAATTAGAATACCAGATGACAGGAAACTGAGATGTAAGGGGATTGTTGAGAATGGAAAGGGGGCTTTCCCAGAAGTTTGACTATGAAAGAATAAGGGAATGGGGAGATGGTGGGAAAAAAAATGTTGCAGTAAAAGGAGGAAAATAGCAAGTCTTTAAAAAAAATCTGGGGGACTTAGAAAAGCTTAAGCATTAATGGATAATGGGCATGGAATAGGAAAGAATAAAGAAACAGAATGGATAGTCAAAGGAACAGAGAAAAGGAGCCAAATGATAGAGAGAAATGAAGAGAAAATGGATAATGAATGACACAATGGGACGCGGTGGGGTCAAACCTATGAGAGCAGTGAAATGCAATTTCCATTGAGGAAAGAAGGCAGGAACACACAGTTATGAACTCACTATTGTATAACATTGTGACAGTTATAAGACAGTTCTTCTCTTTGTGAGTTTGGAGATGAAGCTGTCTACTGAAAATGGGGAAAGGTGGTGAAATAAGAGATTTGATTATAGGAGAATCAATTTACAGTGTCTATCCTGGGCAGCGGGGAGGGACCTGACCAGGGAAATACAAAAGATGTATGCCTAACAACTGTGGTGATAAAGTTGCCAAAAAAAAAAAAGAAAAAGTGATACTCTGAGATAGAGACTGTTTCACATCTTTAGCTTGTAACTTCTACTAAAATCATCTATGCTTTATATCTTTTATCTTGCTACATCCTTCTGCCCTCCCACCCCGCATACTCCATTGTCTCATACATTATTATTATTTTTCTTTTTTTTTCCTGAAAGCTAATCTTTTTACCTGGCACTGGTGAGTTGCAGTACTGAAAGGGAAGGACTAGAACAGTGTAATACACTATTTCTATGAATATGTGATTAATAAATCATAGTTTAGTGCTGAATCTCCGAAAGCAGTTGAATGTTCGCCATCCCCATGGATTTTCATTAATATTTCTGCAGAATTTCAATATAAAGCAATCATTCTATTTCATTTGGACTATCCGCATTGCGAATGAGCCTAAAGATTTGAAGCTCCTGAGCAGAGTTTAACACACATTCTCCTTATCGGAAAATAGTGTTAGAAATGTTATTTGGATTATAAGCAGACCTTTCATTTGTGGAGCCCATGGCAGTCTGTGTCATAAATATGCACATATCTTCGTCTCAGTAAGGCTCTTCTAAGTACATTTCATGGTACTTTTCATATACACTGGATTTGATTTGTTTTAGCGCATAATATAAATTCTCGGGTGTGACACACAATAAAGGAAACACTTTTTAAGAAATCTGTATTGGTTATGCTGCTGTGTGCATCACCTGGCCTCATGATTTATTAACTGCCTAAATAAGCCCTTATCATGATTGTTTGTTTTTATACAAAACCACTCATCAGGTACTCAGCACTGTATCAACCTTTCTTTGCAGTGTCTCTTCGTCAATGCATTTGCCCTCACATTCACATTACTTTTGTGAATTCTTCTAGAAGATAATGATAGCATTTCACATTCCATACCACTAACCACACTACATGCCACAGAATACAAATGTGTATAAGGTGGTGGTTTCATTATCTTAGGGTCAGGAGAATTTCAAGAGCTTTAAAATTGCCTCTATCAATGATGCAAGTGTCAGCTTAGTTTTAATAAATCTTTAGGAACAGCTACAAGTTACTTCTAGGATATCTTCCTATTTCTAGAAATACATCATTCAGCTGCCAAACCTACTATCAATGTCTCACTAAAGAATTTCCACTATTGAATACAATGCTGTATTTCTCATGTACTGCTTTTTAATCACTTGAAATACCATTAACCCAAAGTTTTCCTAGAATCAATCCACATTTATGCTAGTCATACAAAATTGAGCAAAGAGAGTATTGTACAAGCAAAACAGGCAAAAGGATATATAAATGTATCTGTCATAAAGAACATATATATGAGATGGTAGAATTACAGTGCCTGTTGTTCGAATCCCATTACTAAATATGGGCATGTTAAAAACCCAAACATTTGGCGAGGTGATTTTTTTTTTTTAGATTAAATTGAAGTTGACAAGTAGTGAATTCAGACAACCAAGACCTACAGCGTAACATTTCTCATAATATGCAGCCAAATTCAGATGTTTCCCTTTTAATTTCCAATAAATTTGACCATATGTTCCACATACAGAAAAGTTGAACAATGGAGATTTGCTTTTGCTTTTCATTTTTGTAAACTACTGCCATTACTTAAAAAGACAATGATTTTTTTTTCTTGTTTTTTTTTTTTTTTAGAATGAACTGTGCCCCATTCTAAAAAGATAGTGTGGTATTTAAAAGACAAAATAGCTGTGAATTAGAAAGGAAACAGCTTTTGAAAAAGTCACAAATACTACAGGATACCTGTCTCATCCATATATATCTATCATGTGACCTTGTTCAGTTGCATAGCATTGTATATTGTTTGTTCTCATATTCCTAGTCCAAAAAGAGGGGCAGCATGGGAGTTGGCAAAATATATTAAAAGGAAAGTGAAGTGACTGAAGTTTGCTGAAACTTGAAGAGGATTTTTCTAATAGCAACAATGTATATCCTATAATGCTAATTTGGTAATAAATGTTAAAATATTAAGCTTATTCATAATTTAAACTCTGATTTTTCTTTTAGTTTAGGATTTAAAAAGTTATATTAAGACAAAAGGGTGTCAATGAGGTTGGATACCAAAATATTGAAAGGTAAATGAATGTAAGCGTATTCATTTTCTGTGATGCTGATATTGGCAGTCTGGCCCAGGCATTCACTAACAATAAGCATCATAATACTGAACCTCAGAATTGAACCATCATCTGTCCCCAATAACAGGTGATACTGGACCATCACAGGCCTTGCTGTGTCAGTTCTGTTTAATTAACTAAAAAGGAGGCCACTGACTGAGGTAGCTCTCATACCCTAGCAGCCTAGTAAGCAAACCAAACTGAAGCCTGTAAATGCCTCAGGGTTAACAAATTAAAACCTGGGGGCAACCAATCACACACAGCCAACTAGACTTTTCCAAATAAGGCAAATACTGAACCCATAGCCAATCAAGTAATGTCCATGCTTTACTTCCACCTTTTCTCTATAAAAATCTTTCCCCTCCTTGATCTTTTTGGAATGCTCCTGACCACCTCTGTTTTCTGCGCTGCCAATTCCGATCAATCCTTGATCAAGTAAGCCCTTACCATTTTGAATATGCTGCAGTTTATCTTTTAACTGTTCCCATGTCTGTATCACTTCAACATGGAGCAAAAGACCACAAACACTTAGGGAAGCTAGATCAGAAAGCCAAGGCAGAGAAGGCCTGGCTTAGCTGCGAGCCTCCGGGCGGCGGCAGACTCAAAAACGTAAAGCTGAGTAAGTGAAGGGGTGAGAGGGCCCAGAAGTGCAACTCTCATGAATGTCCCATCAAAGAGAAGGGAACATCAGCAGTGAGGAATAGGTAAACCCTCACATTAGTGGTTTTTAATTGGCAAATTATCTTTTAGTTTGACTTTTGATTTGTTTGATGTATTTCTGTCAACATGTTGTGTGGCTTTTATTTGCTATGCTTTCTCTTTGCTTCTGGGATGACTTGCTTCTGGAATTATTTGTTGCATTGGTCAAGGCTTTATCATGTCTCTTATTTCTACTACTAGATAGAAATTATAAACTTTTACCTATTCTTTTAGTAGAAAATTTTGATATTTTAACACAGATATTTAAATTTTTATTTCTAACATAACCTGATTTGGAGATTATCTCTAGCTGCCTCTCAAATTAGGTGAGGACTTTGTCACCCTTCTAAATAAATTTCCCACAAAATTTTCTGTTATCCTAGTTTATGTTCAACTTTTTAAATATACCCCCAAATAATGTTAATATTCCTACTGTTTATTTTATTAAATACACCCCAAAATTACTGTCAGTATGACCCAATTTTTTATAGTAAAAGCTTGCTTAGCTTTAACATCATCCTTTTTGTTTGTTTGTTTGTTTGTTTAGCTGAGCCATCCTGCCACCTGTTGGTAGCTCAGCGGCAGCTCAGCTCAGGCCGGGCATTGAACCACTGTTGCTCGGAGATCACACTCTTGAGCTAGCTCTTAACCAACTGAGCCACTTGGCCAGCTAACATCATCTTTTACTGATTTCTTTTTTGCTCTCTCTCTTTTCTGGGTAAGATAATTCATTTCCAACCTAAGCATGAGCAATAAATCAAACTTAATCTGAGTAAACATTTCAATTGCAACACATATTATTCCAGAAGAATAAAGAGAGAATAGCCAGATGTGGGTAAAAAGAAAAATGTTGGGTGAGTTTTCCTACAAGCTTAAAACCACATAATCGAAGCAGTGTGGGACTGGAGCAGTAATGAGCAAAACAGATCCGTAGACCACAATTTAGAATTTAGAAACTGGCCTGTGTGTATGTGAGGGTTTAATATATGGTAAATGCCATATTTTGAATTTGTGCTGATGCTCTGCCCAGAATTTTGGTGACTTCTTGTACTGTCTGTTGCTAATGGCTCACACCTGCAACCTTCTCTAGAGAATTACCCTTCTCTGTATAAATGATGTCACTTGGCCTGGAAGGTTTTTGGGTTTATGCCTCTCCCCAGCTCAGGGAGCCAGGAGCCAGTTACCGATGGGGAGTTGCCAAGGGTCTGCTCATCTGTCTCAAAGCACATTCCAGAGCTCTATATGCAATTAACTAGGTGTCACCTGAAGCCATATCTTGCTCAACTTGTCACTTTTTTTAGCTTCCCTCGTGCCCTTTGAGGTTTCTTCAGAGGGACCTTTCTTAATAGATCCTTTGTATTAGAAAACGCTTTTCCAGACTCTGCTTTCACATAATCAAAACTAAGGAAGTACTTTTTTAAATCTTGGGATGGAAAGTGCCTTCTAAAATATGATACAAAACTCCAAAGACATAAAGGAGGATAGTGATTAAATGGACCAGAAAAAAACTTTTTAAATGATATAGGGAAAGACACACAAAAATATGAAGCAGAGTGGCTACACACTAGGAGAAAATATCTACAGAATACTATATAGATATGTTATTAATATTCTGCTTGCAAATTTGGAACAAATGGGACACTCATACTTTTTGTGTAGTGTTAATTAGTGCAAGGTTTTGGAAGCAGAATTAGGAAACATATTAATGTATAATAGGAAATATATTAAATAAAAGCTAGACATATCTGTTAAAACATAAGAAATTAACAAATGAAGATATTTCCCAAAACACCTACTGTAGCACTCTTTTGTAATAGCAAAATTAAAATATAAATGCTAAAATAAACACCTTAAATTTTTCAAAAATGGTTAAATTTATAGTTGTATATGCACGTATTAGAGTACTAATATATTTAGCAAGAATGAGGTAAATCTAAATGTTGTGAAATTGACCTCCCATGAAAACATTATTAATGAAAATAATTTCAAAACAACACATATTTTACATATAGTTTATATTTTACTTATTTAAATATTAAAATATGCATCTTAAATATCTGAAAGGGTATACATCAAACTGATAGAGGTGGTTATTTCTATGGGTATGGATTGAAAAGGAGAAACTTTTGCTTTTTTCTCTAAGCATTTTACTATTCTTTGAATTTTGACTATAACCAATATTAGCTTAGTTATTAAAACTTATTTTTAAGAGAGTTTTCCTACATTAATTCATTTGTCTTTAGGTTGAACAAAAGTAAAACAAAAATGTTCACTATTACTCCAATGTTTTTTTCTAATACACTGACTCCAATAGCAGTTTAATAGGTATAAGGGAGACATATATATATGTATATATATATATGTATATATATATATATATATATATATATATATATATATATATANATATTAGGTTGTCGGAAAATCATGACACATTTTTGCAATGAAAAACATAGAAAAATATGTCATGACTTTTCCAACAACCCAATTTACACAATCTCCATACAAATAGAGAAGACAAGATTTTAGAAGTTATATAAAAAACATATTGTACATGGTAAATATATATCTAAATTTTCTTTTAGAGTCCAATAGGTAGCCACAATAATAAAATGTGCCAGGGATCCTGGTGGAGTGGGGAGAACTTTCTAGAAAAGGCTGGAGAAGAAAATATTGAATAGAGGACCTTTAGATTTAACTGCACAATACTTATGATTTATATATTCTAATTGTCCTGGCTCCAAGTCATTAGTGTGTATTAGAAAACTCTTACATCACTTTAAAACAGAATATTTTCATTATTGGGGTTCATAAACACTGTAATTACATTTCTTGATATAGTGCTTCTTTAAAATGTAGTAACCCAACATTTCTTGTCTGGACAATTCATCATCAAATCTTATAAAGCATTTTAAAATGTGAGGAGTTAAATTCTACTACATGTCTATCAATTTGGAGTATTCATATCTATTAGACTTATACTCTCTTATTAGCAAACCATATCATTTTCTCTTATATTAAAACAAATGAACTAACAATGTTTGCTACTGATGTACATGAATGAAACATATCAATATTGTGGAGTTGAACATTGGAGAGATTCAAATTTTCACAAAGCCCTATAAGTGTAATCATGGCATCACTCTTGCCATTTCCAAAAATAAAAATGCCCACTTGAAAACATTCTATGGTTCAAAGAAGCCAAATATGAAAAAGTTCCATGCAGAAAGATATGGTAACTTTAAAAACATCTAGATTAGCAAAGAATCTCTAATTTAACTGCTCAAGTTAAACAAGACACAATTAAGACTAATTTGCTTTTCTTGTCTGCAGCTGAGAGAAAGAGGGTTTCAAATTAACCTAACTTATGTCTCATATTATATTTTAAAATGTAAATGACACAGCCCTTTAAGCACACTGCTATGTGGTTAATTTTTTAAAGTAACAGCACAACTTCCTTCTTTGCCACTTCCTAGTTTCTATGTTTTATATTTACCCTTTTCCTTTTTTTTGCTTAAACAGTTTCAACAAGGTTAAAATTTTTAAAGGAACATTACTCTCCCCGTGTCAGTTGAGTAAACATACAGATAATTTGAAACTTCCAAAGTCATAATAAATTGGCCAGGTTAGGTTGTCACTTGACTCCTGGTCCTGGAAAAACAAGCAGGATCTGCTCCCATGTTTTAGCAGATGTAGCTAGAGAACGAGCCAGGTTTCTGCAATATTTACCCTGGGAGGGGTGGGGAGGAATGGTTCCATTTGGATGAAAAAGAATGAGGGGACCTTGTTAGACTCCCTGGTAAAGACTTCTTCCTGTTTTTCCTAGGATGTGGTGTTCCCAATTAATCTGCTAATTTGCTCTGTGGCATTTGAGAAATTGGAGACCTCAGACTAATCCCCTTGGCCCGGTTCCTTCTCTTTTCAAAACCTAATGGCTTCCTTGATGTAGGTTTGCAGTTCGAACTCTGCAGGTCAGCTTTCTGTGCTGGCAGCCTGTCACACTGCTACCTTGTGTACTGGCTTTCTTCCACGACGTCTTTATTGGGTGTTCCCGACGAGCTCTTGTCTTCACAGTACACATGATAAAAAAAGGAAATCAGATTATTTGGCTGCCTCGCTACATAATTTTAAAACTCCTTTGTTATCTGGATTTTGTCCAACCATACTGACTCCTGTATCTTTCTTTCTTTCTTCTTTCTTTTTTTCCATCGTTTTATTTTGAAAATATTTTGCATTTGAAAATTAGTCATGATACATGCCAAAATTGTGTGTAAAATAGTACACCTTTTTCCAGACCTAGTGGTTTTGCCCACCTATAATTTGTATAGCTTTTCTGCATCAGGTTGCTTTCAGGATATTTATTCTGGTCTGTAGGTGACAAGGACAAGCAAGGTATAAAGCAATGTGTTACGGAAACTTCAAATGCTCTCTGTAAAATGTTACACCTGGCACAAGTCTTGCATCATCTTAGATCGTGTTCATTAACCTAACTGCTACAGAAATGGTATCTTGATGAGACATGTATGTCTGCAGCCACAAAGACAACCCCTGCTCTTCTGTTGAGCAGGAAAAGAGCTTTACGTGTCTGGTTGTGGGATTTTAAGGCAGTTTGCATTCCCAGTTGACACTCGGGTTGAAAGGTTTTCAGATTGCCAAGATATCACTGTAAGGGTAAGTTTATGGGCTGGGCACAGGGCACTTCCTTGCGTGAATTATCTTTGATTGCCTAACCTTGTGCTGTGGCTGGTGAGGCCCTGCTGGAGGGCTGTAATTCTCAGGCTCGACAGGAAGGCTGGGTGTTATCCAACTCCCAATGGTACTCCACTGAATTGATGAAATGACCGGGAAGGCCTAATTAAAGCTGTTCAGCTCAAATGTATTGATGTATTACATCTATTATGGCTTGGTTCAATAGGTCTACCCTATGAATGCTGCCACAGCCCGTAAACAGATTGAATAAATAATGCTGCAAGGAAAGGAGACAGATTCGGATTCAAAGCAACAGAGCGCAAAATGCAACAGGGTGACCCCTGAACTTTTTATCCTATTCCCACCATAAATTACTTTAATCTTTATTATTTTTACACATTGGACATGAAAGAGAGATTATTAAGATCTAGAATAATCTTTCGATCTACCACAAGAGCTGGTAAACCCTTCTGTCTTTCTGTAAACATGGCATGACAATGTATGAAATCAATGTGGTTTTGTTTGTTTTTTCTTCACAATTCATTTAAAACCTAGATTTTTCTTCGTTTTCTGACTGATTCTCTTATGAAACTTTTCTTAACATTCACCCTACTGCCTTCCTTTGCTTCTCTGGCCCCAAGAGATTTGTTAACTCTTTTTTTCCCTTTGCTGAATTTTTATTGTTTCCGATTTCCATAATTTGTACATTGTCCTGGGCAATAGCTCTAATTATGTTTGGTAATGAGTTGTTAGAGATTCTGGTTCATTCTAACAGGGGGACATCTTAGTCATATGCAGTATTCAGTGTTATTTACATCACTCTGTTTGCATTGTCAGACAGAATCATATACTATTGTTGCAGTAAGGACTTGCTGATGATGCTCAAACAAAGAGGGGATAGATTTCTTAAAAATACACAGACGAAAGTTATCAAAGTTGTTTTCTTTCATACATTTAAATTTCAAAAAAATTATAGGTGATGCTATCTCCCAATTGTATTTTCTGGAAGTGAACTCACACTGAATTTCAGATATACTTTTCTGACTGCCTACTTTACATCTCCCCTTAGATGTTTAAAAGATATCTCAAACTTAATGTTTAAATATTAACTCTTGAGTTTTCTTCCCTTACTCCCTTTCCAAACCTGCTTCATCAGTTTCCGCATCTCAACAAATGGCAACTCCAGTTTTCCATTTACTTAGGCTCAAAATATAAGCTTTCATGGACTAATCTCTTTTTTTCATACTCCTCTTACAATATGCCAACATATCCTTTTAGCTTTACCTTTGAAGTGCATTCCAAACTAAGTCACTTTTCACCACCTCTACTTTTACCATTCTGGTCCAAATCATGATTATCTTTTATTTGGATTCCTACCATAACCTCTTATGTATCTTTCATGATTTTCCTCTTATCCCTCGCTCGTTGGCATACTTAACCCCTTTTCCATACTCTTCTTCATATTAGAGATGTTGAAAAGTCTAAAACCACATTTTCAGACCCCTTGCAGTTAGCTATTAGATTAGGCCCTTCAGACGCACACAGCAAGTTTTGGAAGACGGAAGTTGGGCAGATACCACATTCACTTCCTGTGGAGTCATTTCCTGGGAAACTAGCAAAGCCATGGATTTCTGAGCCTTCTCCACAGTAGAATTCCAGCAATTAATATACAGTCTTTTCCTTGATAAGAAGCATCGGAGCAGTGGAGATAGTGGCAGACATTTTATCTGCCTTCCTGATTCCTGGATTATAGTTGTGGGTGCCCGTTTGCCAGTTTCCTATATGTCCAGAGGAAGCTGCAATGTCAGGATTCTTAGAAGCAGCAGTGGGTTTAGATCCTATTATAGCTCCAGTGGTGGCCTGAGTATAGGTCCCCTGGTTGGTCATTTTTCTACTATTGCATCCTCATTCCTAATGGTCTAGGCCAGGGGTCGGCAAACTGCAGCTCATAAGCCACATGCGGCTCTTTGGGTACGTTCCGTCTTGAAAGTTTGCTGACCCCTGGAAGAGCCAATCTTGTCCCTCATACAATTTAAAAGCTATTTGAGAGCCATAAATATATTTTTACATAATCACCATTATGTGAATAATATCCTTTAAAAATTTTGTAAATGAAACTATGATAGTTTTATTTTCATTTTCAATTTTACTTCAGAGCCACATGTACATACCCAAAGAGCTGCATGTGGCTCATGAGCCGCAGTTAGCTGACCCCTGGCGGCTCTTCCATCTCCAAAGTTTGCCGACCCCTGGTCTAAGCTATCCCAGTTTCTTCAATTCGGACAACAATTTTGTAAGCATCTTGTTCTCTATAGAAATATCCTTAACATACCTATAATCATATTCTTTAACTCTCATTCATTGTGTGACCTTGGGAAAGTAAATCTCTTTAAATCTCAATCTCATCAACTATAAAATGAAGATAATAGCAATGAGTACATCATAGGTTATTTTGAAGACTAATTAAAACACTTTAACAAGTTCTGTGGTATCTTAGCATAACAGCAAAGGCTAACTTTCAGCTGTATTTCCGACTAGGATGCAAACTGCAGAAATACATAGCCCATGCTGTCTGATTCATAAATAATCCAAAATCCAGCAAATTTTAGCTGTGCAACAACCTTTAGTTAAGTGTATGATATAGAAAATGAACCCCTAATAAATTTAACTGGCTTTCAATCTCACTGTATCTCCCGTGGTATTTATAATACTCCCTTCCATTTTCTGCCACCCACCTTGTCACACCTTAAGTGTATCATCTACTGTACAAGAAAGAATAACCCATCTAAACACAATTTCACTTGTTAAAACCCATCAATATCTTGCCATTGCCTATAAGCCAAATTCTAAACTCTCTGTATATTTTTTCATCAAGTAAATATTAAGTACACTTCTCTACAGGGCACTGTGCTATGTTGCTCAGAATTTCATCAAAGCACCTTCAGGGTAAGACTGACTGACCCATCTCAGAACAGAAGCATTTCTTATTCAACACAATGTGGATATATTGTTATTCAGTTATAAAAGTCAGTTGAAAATGGAGGCATTAAGATTGATAATAAATACATATTTTAGGCATATTACTTAAAGCTTGTAAATAAACTATTACTTATCATATTGTAGAGCTATCATTTTTTTTCTTTAAATATGAGTCAGCTGGCTTGAATTCTGATTCTGATCAATATTATTACATAAGCCACGACTAAAAGCATCTATCATTTCTAGTTTCAGATTCTTCAGATTAGAACAACTTCAAGACATTTGAGAAGTAACCTGGGATTTCAATATATTTAATATTTTCCCAATAATTTCTACTCATTTTACCCTTACCTAATTCAACAGTAATCTTCTTTAGTAATTCCTGTCATTTAGTGACTCTTTAAAAGAATGAATATTTGAATTTATTCAATTTAATTAAAATTATATTAATGCATGAATAACTGTTGTAAGTGAGGTTTGAACCATAACACAACTGACAGCAAGCACATAACTCAACTGGTGGGAACAACAGCTTTCGGAAGAAGCCCCCGGGGTAGCAAAGTTAACAAGTATTTCCTGTGCTGGGGGCATGGTCGGTATATGTTACAAAGAGAATGGAGAGAAGTAGTGTACGCCCTGGCATGTTGTTTTTCATTCTTGTGATGCAAGTAACTGACTTAGGCTTTGATTCAGGAAGCGTCCATCTCAAAGAGGCCTCCACTTCAAAGAAGGTGATCTCTCGAATAAACACATTGCCGCCTCACCACTAAACAGGGACCCAGGCTACCTCCTCACACCGAGGCACTTTGTTTTAGGGATCTGGGTTGATGTCAGTACCTCACCATTTGGGCTACTTGTTTGTTTTCTCTTCCTTGGCTTTAAATTCCAGCTCTTGGGTTTTAAATTTACCAGTAAAGAGTGAGTCTGTGGAAACCCTAGGCCCCCACCCTCAACCCCAGTAAAAGCAGAACCCCAGGCCCCTGTGCTGGTGCCTCTGCAGGTGAGCTCACTGTGTGCATTCAGGTGTGCTGTGCAATTTCCAGGTCCTCTCAGTAATAAACCTGTATATTCTCAGTTTTCTGATGGTTATTGCTTAAGGGCAACTTATAATCACAATAAGAACCACAGGGGCTAGTCCAGCCATAACGTTGGGTATTGATAAGGTGAGCCCAGCACAAAACAACAGAATTCATCTGATCCAGAAAAAGTTGATTCAGGTGCTTCTCTTGTACTGAACTTCTAGTGGTTCCCTCATCCAGCTCCATTTTCCCCATTTACTGATCATATCTCTCTCTATTTGCTAATTCTGCCTGAAAACCTCATCATTCCTGACTCTGAATAGTTATAAATCATCCCACAAGACTCAATTTGGACATCACTTGTCCTAGCAAGCATTCCTATAGCATTTTGTCTGCACTGCCCATCATAGCACTTTTCTCAGTATATCAAAATCTTACATCTATATGTGGGTCTTTCCTATTAGACTTTACTTAGTAGAGGGCAGTGTGTGTGTGTGTGTGTGGGGGTGTGGGTGTGTGTGTGGTGTGTGTATGTATGTGTGTGGTGTGTGTGTGTCTATATGCCATAGTCTCAGCACCTTCCACAATTTCTGGCACATATTGGATTGTCAGAAAACTCATGACGTATTTTTCCTATGTTTTTTGTTGCAAAAATGCGTCATGACTTTTTCCAATAGTTTGCAATCAGTAAATATGTGTTAAACCAAAATGTTTGCTTCATTATCCGCTGAGAAAATCTATTTATTTGGGAATTTTCTAAATGCAAATATTAAACTGAATTCTCCTGCTCTGATGAAAATGACCTCTGCTACCTACCTTACTGCCTCTTCTAAAGGCGTTTTCTCCCCCTCGTTAATATAGTTACACCCCTATCTTTGCTTTAGCTTCCTTAATCCTTCCCTATTTCTGACTCCACTAAAAGCTCTATTCTGCTTGAAATCAATTGTTCTTATTTTACAAAAAGTGGACTCACTAAATGCACTTCACTTCTTTTTCTCTTTCCCTCACCCATCCCGACACGATCAGGCCATGGGGTATTTTCTGTTTCGTGCACTTGACCTGCCTTCACAAATCATGTCAGCTGGAACAGGCTACAAAACCACACCAGTT
>NW_017731490.1:256645-259669 GCF_001890085.2 Hipposideros armiger | reverse complement strand
GGACAAACAAAAACCAATACATCTCTTGTCTTTTGCAGATTGACTCTGTGCTAAGGTACTCCTCCAATGGTTAGTCAGGACATTTATAACTCTGCCTTAACATTCGCTTCCTATTTGTGCTGCACATAAGGATCAGGTGGACTTGAAATCCTAGGGTCTTCTCAAGTCTGGTTTGAGCATGTCTTCTTCCCTGGTCATGCATCTAGCTTTCCACATTTTTTATTACATGCAAGAGATTTTCAAATCCCCCATGCTCGGAGTAATTCTCTCCCCATCTTTTCTTCCTAGTCTTTCGGCATGTCTATTGTTTGCTCCCACCTCTAATCTTTTGTCCCAGAAGGCTGTGGCTTGTCCATTTGTCTTTTTAAATGTTTGAGTAATGTCCTCAGCTTAACTGCATTTCTACTCTAACAGAATTCCAAGTCAGGTGCATTTTATCTGTCCTTGAGGGGATTCCTAGACAGCTCCAGACAAACACAATGTTTTGGAGCAAGGTCTGCTCTGGTCCTTCTGGAACTAGGTACTTACACTGGGAATATGGGTTGCTGTCTTCAAGAACATAGTCCTGGTGAGAACAGGGGTACAGTGGGAGGAGACTATGTTAAAATAACACAAATTTCTACAACCAGCTTTAAGCTGCCCTTTTCTTGATTAAATATTCACTTGGTTGCTGTAAAACATCCATTATTTTCCACAGTTGAGTTTAATAGTTGTTATTCTTCTTTCTCTCTTTTTTTTTTTTTTTGAGGGACATGTTTCTATTGAAGATTGGGCTCTTTGAGTTCCCTGGTCTGACATTGTCACTGATATCCCACCACTTATGACTTCTTAATCGCCAAAGTAAGTCTCACCTTTACAAAAAATATGAATAATGTTTGACTTATTGACCTCAGGTCCCTAACTCCCTCAATCCTGAAATATGTGCATATATATNTTTCTGTACCTATGGATTTAGCTATTCTGAACATTTCAAATAAATTGAATCATCCAATATATAGCTTTTCATGTCAGGCTTCACTTAGCATAATGTTTTCAATGTTCTTCTACATTGTAGCTTGTACAAGTAGCACTGCATTCATTTTAATGGTTAAAAAATATTCTATTGTAGGTTATAACACATTTTGTTTATCTATTCAACCATCGATGGACATTTGGGTTGTTTCCACTTTGGGGCTATTGTGAATAATGATACTATGAACTTTTGCGTACAAGTATTTGTTTGAGTACTATTTTCAATTATTTGGGGAATATACCTAAGTGTGAAATTGCTGGGTTATGTGTTAGTGTTTTGCTTAACTTACTGAGGAGCTTACAAATTGCTGTCCACAGTAGCTACACAATTTTATATTCCCACCAGAAATGTATTCCAGGTTTTTCATGTTCCTTACCAAGACTTATTTTTCTTTCTTTTTTTAAGGTATAGTCATCTTAGTAAATGTAAAGTGGTATCTCATTGTGGTCTTGATCTGCCATTCACTAATGATTAATGCTGTTAAGCATATTGATGTCCATTTGAATATCTTAATTGGAGAATCGCCTATTCAAGTCCATTGGCCAATTTTTAATTGAAATGTTTCTGTTTTTGTTGTTGAGTTGTAAGAGTTGTTAATATATTCTGGATACTATACCCTTATCAGATAAATGATTTGCACATATTTTATCTCATTATAGAAGTTGTCTTTTCACTATCTCAATGTCTTATGATACATAAAGTTTTTAGTTTTGATGAGGTCCAGTTTGTCTTTTTTTGTTGCTGTTACTTTTGCTTTAGTGTCACATCTAAGAATCCATTTCCAAATACAAGGTTATGAGGTTTTACTCTGACATTTTTTCCTAAGAGTTTTATTGTTTTAGTACTTACATTTAGAATTTTGATCCATTGAGTTAATTTTCATATATGGTATAAAGATTTAATCTTCCTTTTTTNATCATGCTTTAGGCAGAATGTGTATTCTGTTAAGGATGGATTGGAAGCAGAAAAATAATACAGATTGTTGTATTTTTGTTTATTTTTTAAATTCATTGTTATTTCCCCCACCATAAAAATGTTAGAAATGGACATTAGATTTCTTGACTAGTTCACAATCTTATTGAAACCACAGTATGCCTAAAATAAGATTATGTGTGTTGGACTTTAGACCAGTTAATTTCAAGCAGTTCTAACATTGACAAAATAGTTTTTTTTATAGCTCTTACTATTTAATAATTTGTAACTCTTACTATTTAATAATTTATTATACTGATCTTGTTTTTCTTTTGTCCCAAGTGGGATTGAGAATGAATACCTAGAATTCAAAACAAGGTACATCCTAAATAACAACCAAAAAAAGAGGAAAACATTGTTTTACAATGTCAATCAGCTATTCTAAGGCATTGTGATCTTCAATTGTGTTTATTTCCTTATAAGCTAAGTTTTTTTTTCTCTCTTTCATTGTTTTGCTTTAACATAGAAAGAAAAATATTTGTTGAGTGTTTTGGATTTCTAAATTCTGTATCCATTATTCCAAGCTCCAACTGTGTAATATAAAACAAAGTGGAAGTCAATAAAAGAGTTTAAGCATTTATATGGATAATGTAAACCTTATATGTTAAACCAATTTTCAACAGCTCAATTTTATAATAGCTAAGGGGAATTTCTTTTCCAAAAATACTTGCTTATAACTCTCCTGTGTCTATAATTTGCAAAATCCTTTACTCCTATTTATCTTTATTTTTCAAAAACATTTGGAATAAGGTATTGTAGAGTGGAAACAGTTGGGGAGTTTCTTAAATATTTGCTTCAGGAATGCAAGTGAATAAAACAAGACATAAATTCACCATAATATAGATTTTCAAAGTCACTTATGGCTTGTTTCAATAGAACTTGTTGAAATACTGATTGAACATATAAAAATAATGAGCTTTATACTTTCACTACCGAATTCTGAGCTCAGATCAAGTAAGAAATGGTTACAATCAATCTGTAAATAAATATAGGAAAAGCACACTTAATTGATATTATCTTGTTTGAGGCTTTTCCCCACA
>NW_017731490.1:238692-254955 GCF_001890085.2 Hipposideros armiger | reverse complement strand
TAAATAGCCACTGTTGCCAGCCTATCATGTTTTTTCTGCTCCATAATTCACTTAGTGAATAATTCTTAAGCACCTACTCTGTATGAAGTTCTGGGGCTGCAGCCATGACAAAACCTCTATTCCTGATCCTATGGGAGAAGATAAACTATAAGCGAATGAACTAATTACTATTTAACACGCTAGCTAGATGGAGAGTAGTCCTATGCAGAAAAATAAAGCAGAGTGGAGATAAAGAGGGACAGCAGAAGAAAGTGACATTTTATGTAGTCTTTCAAAGGATGCTTCTCTGATAAAGTGATATGTGAGAGGGGATTCAAAGGAGTGAGGGGACAGTCATCTTGCTACCTGAGTGACAGAATTTGAAAGAGAGCAGAGAACAAAGGCCCTGAGGCAGAAGAGTACTCAAGTTGTTCAACAAAGAGGGGATGCAGACAGAACGAGAGAGAGTGAGCAGTTAATAAGTTATAAGGTGTACATGTGGGCAGAACGTGGTAAGAAATTAGGATTTTCCTCCATGTGAGCTGGGACAGTGGGAATACCACTTTGGAAATTAGCAGTAGAGTATATAAATAATGATAACCTTGGAGTGAGTGAACACAGAAGTCCCCTGAGGACTGAGTAGTCATTAGATTGGCATTGTTATTCCATCATTATAAAATGTTACAAATAATATGTTATGATATGTTATAAATAATTAAAATTTATTAATAAATATTCTATGAACTTAGCTCAAATGCACTTAATCTTCAACTTTAATTGTGCTATTGGTATTTAATGTATCAAAAATCATGTTTTTGCATTTGAATCTTCTAAGTAGTTGTCTACAATACATGTATCGTTTTGATACAAATAACAAGGAAAAAAGTTCTATTGGTAATAGTCTTGGTGTAGAACCTAATATGATACGTGATCAGTACAATGAAGGCTGATAATCAGACAATAACATTTAGAGAACTTTAGAGAAATCCATGGAGTGTTCAATTAGCAAGGTCAAATCATTACCAAATACATAAATAAATAATCCCTCCATGACAATACCTTTTCATTCTCAGTCCTAAAAATAAATACATAGACCCATAAATAGATAAATAAATATTCCTAATAACATCACTTTCAAATATAAACTATTTCATTAATTTATGGTTGTTTTATCATCTCACTTCAATAACTCTGAAATGTTAGTGTATACTTTAATGAAATGTAAAGAGCCTATTTACATAAATGAATATAGTGCATATATATAGAGATGGTGATATGTGTACTTCATTAATTCTTTAGAATTATTAGTATATCTAGTCTCCCTCAGCTTTTGTAGGATCTGAAGGTCATTAGACATCTTCCCTCACCCTCCCCATCAGAGATCAAAACAAAGATGATCTTAGAAAAACCAATAGTCACAAAATATTTTGCACAGCTACCATTGACAAAATTTACTATATCTTTAGTCTGTCAATATGCATCTACAGTAGGGTAACATGAATACTTTGATTTTATAAAACAGTAGAGAAAATTTTGGTGAAACAAAAGTGATAGGAAAAGTAGAATCACAGTCTGTAGTGGTAAGAGATGGTTTTTTTTTTGTTTTGTGTTTTGTTTTTGTTAGCTCTTTAAATGTCAGCAAAAGAGTTCAGAAGTCTGGTTTGGCTGGAATGATTCTCCACTTGATCTAGATTTAAGACAAACTATAACTTCAAGCTCTAATCAATATACCACTAAAACATATCTGTGCATTTCTGTGAAACTGAGGCTTATTCTTTCTTAATTTGTTTTTTAGAAGGGAACTTTTATGAGCACTGTAACTGCCACTTTTCATGGTCAAATTAGACTCAAAGCATGGCCAATTAGATTAATATGTGTTTATTTGCATCTATTAGCCATCTAGAGAAAGAAAAGATGTTGCACATGTATTTCATCTTCATAAAACGTTCTGCTAAGAAATCATGTTTTAACATTAAATTAAATGATTCCACATATCAGGGGAAATAAGCCAAGGTAAGTAAATGCTTTCAAATGTACATTTCTGAGATTTTGTTTAGTAATTGCAAGTAAGGTCCAAGAAACTGCATTTTGATAAGAACTCCAAGAAATGAAGATATTAGGGGCTGGTGGAGTGGCTCAGTTGGTTAAGAGCTCGCTCAAGAGTTTGAGCTCTGAGCAACAGCAGTTCGATGCCCGGCCTGAGCTGAGCTGCTGCTGAGCTGCCAACAGGTGGCAGGATGGCTCAGCTAAAAGAGAAAAAAAAAGAAAAAGAAATAAAGATATGAATCATTTTGAAAACGTTGGTATTAGATTTTTTTTTAATTATGCTTAAAATAAATGTTTTAAAGGAGTATAAAGTAATATCACAAATTAAGAAAAAATACCTTACTATACTGTCTGACATAAAGGAATAAAATCCAAGTGAAATAATACTTGAGGAAGTATTTGATTATAATTGATAATTCTTTATTAATAATTCCAGACTAGTTTGAAATTCACTTTATTGATGGTAGGACTTTCTATTGCTTTTTCTAGATTCTGTCTTAAGCTACTTACGGCAATATTCATGAAGAAAACAGAAATCTATTTCCATTTAATACAAATGCCAATACAAATATATATATATATTCATTAATTCAATAATATTGCTGAGTGTTTGCCAGTGCCAGGCACTCTGATAAGGGCTGAAAATATAGCAGTGACCAGAACTGGCCCTGAAACTATGGATTTTGTTTGGAGTAGTGTCTCTTTTACCTTAATTTGCATTAGGATCACATGAGGACCCCTATGAAAAACAGATGCTGACTCAGTAAGTGTGAGGCAAAGCCTGACTTTTGTGATTCTAACAAGCAGATACTGCTGGTCCTTGACCACGGTTTGAGTATCAAGGGTCAGAGAATTGACGTGTCTGCTCTAAGACTTCCCGCTATAATGGTTCAGGATGAGTCACACCAAGATGGGCTTCTGTGGTATGTAGATGATTTTGAACTGAAGGCAGCTGAGGTCCTGTATGTTCAAAAGAAACTTTTACCTCGACTATAAAGAATTTAAATTGGGAGCCCTGACTATAATAAATGTTTTTACCAGAAATAACTTTTTATGACCTATCTATAGGGCAGGGCAAACATCTAACTTTTGACCATCTGTTCTTCTCATGGTCCTGTGAATTACTGTCCTCCCTTCTGAAGTCTCAGGCCTCTTACCTCATTCCTTAGCTCAGGGTGTCATATATATCTCAGTTTACTTTTCTGTCTCTGAACTTCTCAGGCATGTGGCTTCTCTGATGCTCTCATGTACTGGGGGTTCCCATACATTCATGTATAACTAAATGTGGTTATTTTCTCTTGGTAATCTGTCTTTTATTGGTTTCATTATTAGACCAGCCAAAAAAAACCTGAAAGGGAAGAGAAAATTTTCTTTCTCCCCAACACTGCTGTAGGCATTAGAACCAATGTAGTCAGCCATTGTGTCATATGTCACTGTGACATAGACAAACTAGTGATGGAAGGATTGGGAGATATCTTGCTGATCACAGTGCCTAATTCTACTCTGAGATACAGAAGACATAGTTTCCATAGACACCTTTCATGTTACAACTGATTAATTAAAGTGTCTTTTAAATCTTTCAAAATCTACCCAGTCATTGATACAGAACAACTGCTAAACATATTAGTAATTGTTGATAGCCACATAATCGGCACATGATTTGCAATTTCTAATGTTTCATAGAACACTGCCTACACTGTAGAGAAAAATGTCCTGGCTGCTCACTCATGGGTTGTGAAAGGATTCATGAGGCACAAAGGAATAGAAGTTAGAAAGTTTATTTCAGAAGAGAAACACTGGCAGAAGAGTTGCTTGGGCAGAGTCTAGAGTAGACAACTGCAGCTGGTTTCTATTTAGTTGGCATTTTTTGTTCGTTTGTTTGTTTTACCATACTTAAAACATTTAATAAAGTTTTCTTGTGATAGAATTTGGGTCTGTATTTGCAATTTCGCTAAAATTTGATTTCAATCATGTAGAATTTTTGTAAGCCCAAATGTCATTTGTATTTTAAGCATTGATGTGCTTGTAATATTTAATGTGTTTTACTTCTATAAAGAATTTTTAGGAAATTCTTTTTTGGGGGGGGGTAACTTGAGAAAAAAGAAAACAAATGTGACTTTTCTTATAGCTGTTTATGAAAGTAAAGCAGTAGGTCAGGCAACACTCATACAGCAACGTTAGCAGCAGCAGAGTTTACTAGGGAATCTTACTGAGAGAGAAGTGTAGTAGGTGTGCGCGTCTCCAAGGCCTACAGAGTTTTTTGGTAGTTCTCAAAGGTCTACCTGAGCCAGATACAGTGGTGACTGATAACGTTTCAGGAATTTTCCTACTTGGAGATTAAACACAGTGATTATCACAAGTTAAAGTGTATTAACAGAGTTGAATAGATTTCTTTAAAAGCGAAGGTGATAAATACACAAAACTCATCATTTTTTAATTACCATACTACATTTTGTTAATATCCATGTTCTTAAAGTTATTTATGCCTCTCATATCTGCACAATGAGAATATTATGCAATTCTGTGCTGTTGAGTATCTCTTTCCAATTTCCCATTGATTGACATCATGTAGGTAGCTTGAAGTCGTTCTTGGTTGGAATATTTATGCCATGGAAATTGGCACCCACATGATAAATCACACACCAGCACACCCTGCTCCAGAGCTGGTTGTTAAAATTTACAGGCCCACCACATGCTGGATGGCACACTTTGAAACAAAGGGCTGCAACGCTGGAGTTTTGGCAACTTCAAACTATACAATTCCAGTCTGCCCTGGAATGACCGAGGGTTCTGATATTACATGATCTGACAGAGTCTTGGATACAGGTGTGCCCTAGGAGCTCAGCATTTACCACCAGAGGGAGTACCAGCTACTTCTCTGGCAGACTGCCACCACTAACCTCTATAGTTGACTAGGTTTAATAAGTAAGGAGTAATGGCGTTCAAAACAAGCCACCACTAAATGTGCCACTTTGGCATGTGGACCGTTTTGAGCCGAAGGCAATCAAGTCACAGCAGATTTAAGAAAACACATTTCCCTTTCCCTTAACCACTTAAAAGAATTTAGATGGAGGGCCTGGTCCAGGAACAAAACTATCACTAGAGGGAACTAACTACAATATCAAGAATGTGGGCTAGGCTTGGCAAGCCAGGTGCTGGGAGAGAGCTTGGTGGGGCCTGGAAATGAAATTCCTTTCTGTGTCCCATTGTCTCTGCTGGCATGACATTCATTTGTTTACTAAATATTTGCCCTTCCAGTCTTCCTGTAAATTGTCTCCCTCCTCTTTGAAGTCCCAGGCCCCTAACTCCTTTGCCTGAGCAAAGGATGGCACATAAGCCTCAACGGCCTGACGGACTGTGGGTCTCATATTCTTAGGACCCCCACCCCCACCGCACACCATACAGGCCTAATTCAATGTTTTTCTCCTGTTAATCTGTTTTATATTAATTTGATTATTAGACCAGCCAAACAACCTAGAGGGTAAAAGGAAATTTTTTTTCCTCCCCAACAGGAGCGCTGCATGAACAGAATTGATTTTGGGATGCTAGCTTTCATGGATCACCCTTCAATAAAGTGATCTCTACAGTTTAACCATCTTTTAATATATATATATATATATATTTTTTTCTCACCCAAGTAGGTAATATATGTTACGTAACATGATAAGTGCAGTCAAGGAAGGGAGTCATTTTTCCAGATTGTACATAACATGACATAACACTTTTGAGAGCTCTTTGAAAGTCATAAGTTTTATTGACATTTATGTAAATTTTAAAGATAATTTTGGCATTACCTTTTATATTCAATGTTTTTCTCTTGCGTAGAATCCCAGTATAAAAAGATGTATGCTAATGCATGATGCTTTTTAAAAATTATTATATGGCTTTTTTTTTTTAATCTCTCTTTTAATGATACATCATAGATGTTTGCCTGTCCACAATGGTTAAAATGAACTTCCAGGGTACTTTCTTGGGTTATCAATCTATACTCTATGATTTGCTGAGGATTAACATACAGTCAGTCTGTACAAGGAAGTTGTTTACAGTATAGAAAAATACTTTTTATTTCTCTGAAATCACTGGCCTAAAGCCGTTTGCATGCATGAGCATTTTGATTCATATGAACAGATGGACTCATGCTGGAGTCTGTAGATACACCCCCTGCCCTGAAGAAAACATGATCTCATAACCCCAACCCCTCTCTCATGTCTGAGAAATCATAAAACGTGATGCAAATGTAAAATATAATTGTCATACTTATGACTGTTTATTAAGATGTGAGATATTACAAAGTGACAGTTGATGTTGGAGTATCTTGTCTAAAACTAAAAGCACTGTCTTTAAGGATTTATTTTATTCAAGAAAAACACTTTCAGGAAATCAAACTCCAATTCTATTTACATTTCATTTCAGTTTTAAATTGCATTAGCATTAACTATTCTCCAGTTCATTCAGGGAAGTAACAGATTTTATGCAATAAGAATGTTAATTTTCTCATATTGTTGCTAATATATATTTGCAGGAAAATGGTATTGGTGTTTTTCTAATCACAAAAAGGAAAACCTACAATAAGTATTAACACTTATTTCCAGAGGAAGTTGAATGCTATGCTCATTTGTTAAATTCGTGAAATAACAATTCTTAAAGGGACAACATACTTAATTGTCTATGAGACCTGCATGAAATAACAATATGGAAAACAACATGCAGAATGAAGGGAGAGGAATAAAAGGCAATACTAACAAGGGAGAAAGGAAAGAAGGGTGGGCAGGAGAGAGGGAGGGAAGTGGAAGGAAGGAAGGAAGGAAGGAAGGAAGGAAGGAAGGAAGAAGGAAGGAAGGAAGAAAGGAAGGAAGGAAGAAGGAAGGAAGGAAGAAAGGGAGAAAGGGAAGGAGGAAGGGAGGAAGGGAGGGAGGAAAAAGGCTGGTTAGAAAACATAAGAACAAATTTAAGGAAAAAATGTGTAGTGAAAATAATTGATTTCTAATTATTCAGTAGGCATTTGGTGTCCAGCCTAATTCTCTAGAGAGGAGCATCTGATTTTAGAGGTGGAGTGTGACTGGAATACCAAGGAGGAGGAATCAGGGTGCCTTCCTTTAGCTGCCTATTGCTTGTTATCCTTCCTCATCTGTCATGTCACCGATTAACTCTGTGACCTTGAACATGTTCTCTATCTCTCTTTTCTTCTGCATATTATTGTCAAGTTTTAAGTAAAATTATATCTGAAAAAAAACATTTAAAAGTACAAAAGCAAGTAGCAGGAGCAATGTGAATATTATTATTAATAAAATAGAATAGATGCTTCTGGTTTAATAAGTGAACGAAGCTTCATGCCAGGGTGCATGTCATCTAGGTCCGGGGTCGGCAAACTGTTCAGAAGGAAGAGCCAATCCTGCCCTTCACAACAATTGAAAAATTATTCGAGAGCCATAAAACACATGAAATCACCAGTATGTGAAAAATATTTTATAATGATATTAATATTTTATAATACAAATAAAAATATAATTAAAATTAAACATTTTATAATAAAACTATGATGGTTTTATTTTCATTTTCAATTTTACTTGAGAGCCACATGGACGTACCCAAAGAGCTGCATGTGGCTCGGGAGCCGCAGTTTGCCGACCCCTGATCTAGGTGGTAATCGGCGCTAATGTCTTCAAGTTGTGTGATCTTGGGCAAGTTTTCACCATTTTATATTGTCATCTCTGAAGTGCTAAATTACTAATGGATTTATAGAAAAAAACATGTGCTATGAATGAGCTCTTGAATCTATGGAGTGCTAAATAAATACAGGAAGAAAAAATGTTTTTGTTGTTGTTTTATGGCTGTTATATAATATACTTTAGAAACCTAACTGCCATTTTTTTCTATGAAAATGCGATTTTACTAGAATGAAGTGAGCTACATGTAAAATGGTCACACATACTCAGCCAACAAACCGCTGCATTCTTGTTTATATCAAAGGACTTCAGAATCTCACAAATTACCTGAAATGAGTTTCTTGTTTGTGTAAGGCAATCTGCTCGCGTTTCAGTGAGAACAATGAAAGCTGGAATGGAACAGTTATCTGGCCCAAACTCAGAAAGACAAGGCTAGAACTCAGAACTCCTGCCTTTAGGTCGCAGTACCCTTCACTGCCTCATGATGCCTCTATTATTTATTACACAGATTAGCTGTCAAACAACCCCAAGTCTTTTGTCATATTTGGATGAGAGCAGCCACAATGTGGCTTGGAAGGAATCCGCCAACATAAGGTGGAGTCATCTGTGAAAAGAAAGAGGTCATCGTTGGCTATTTCTGTGAGGTGGCTTGAAAAGAGGAGGGGAGGACTGTCACACTCGGCAGGGATCCTTGAAGTTTTTCAGGATAACACTCCATTAACAATGACAAGTTGCCATCTGTTAGTGAACTCTTCCAGAAGAGAGAGAAAGCTACCCAAGAACATTTTGCTCCAGTCAAACGGATGCTCCAAATCCAGCCCTTGGTTTCGTTACACGTGCCAACAGATATCCATGGTCACTGATAAACTTTCCCAGTGCACTAGATACGCATCAAGGAATAAATGAGAAGTCTTTGTAAATTGTAAGTTGCTACTTGAAAGAAGCCGTCAATTATTCTATAATAAAAATCCACTTAAATTACATTTTAATAACTTTGCATACAAGTGTATTCAGCAATGCCACTTTTTGGTTTTTCCAGACTGTATATTTGTGGGAAGTCATATGAGGCAGCACTGGGGAAAAAAAAATGAAACTGACCAGTTGACAAGTTTACCTTAAATTGCATCTCTTACAGATTTCTTGATAAAGATGAGGCCATATTGAGTAGTAAATTATGAGCATCTCTCTTATTTCATGCATGCTAAATTTGAGAAAAGTCAGAGAATACAATATTTTCACTTTAGCATATTGGCAGTGTAGAAGATATAGAAATCATTTAGCAAATAATATTCACATTTGAATGCAGTTTTGATGAAATGTCACTAAATATATAGTATATTTTAAAATTCCTTTTCTATTTCAAAAAGATACAACAATCCCAGGTTATTTATAGAGGTAAAAAAATAATAATAAGGGCTTATTTGTGTTAAGAATACATTTCATATTTAAGATAGTAGCTAGACAGCAAGGATAGTGATATTATAAAAACTGTAATCTTGGATATATTGATAGTATTGAATTTTAGCTGAGCTCTGTGCTCCTGGAAAACATCGAAGGTTAAGAAATATCTCCCCACCCTTTTGTTTTCTGGGAAATATCTTACTGAAAAGTACCATCCTTCTCACATGAATCAGACGAGGCTAAACGGTGCCCCAAGTGCTTACCAGGGCAGGCATAAGACTCCCCACATTCTCATTTACCTCATAATTGATCGGCTGAACTTTATGTCCCCAGTGATCAATTGGAGCAAAATGCTTTTTAACTAAACTTCAGTTAAAATTTTCTCCTTGTACCAGATTCCTGAACTTTTGCCCACTCATAACCAGAGCAGCAGACAACCCCTTCCTAAACACCCCCCAACCATCCTGCCTCCAAATTAGGCTGGCCTCAGGGTAAAACATTTTCTGACCTCCTGTCTCATCAGAATGCCCTTTCATCTCGCTTCCCTCACCTGGCTCTTTCTGGTCTTGTTTACTCCTCCCCATAGAAGGAAACATTTCGCCTAACCCTTGAGATGCCTGTTTAGCTTATGGCCAGAGCCATCAGTCTGTATTGCAGTAGTTTCCCCAGCCCCACCATTGCAACACTACTTTCCTCCCCCTGTAACAATGCTTACAAATAAAGTCTCTTTTTACTAAGTCTGATTTTTTTTTCATTTGACAGTAAAATGCAGTGAATATGATCCACTTCAGATATCTTTGGACAGTGACACTTTGATAATGCTCTTGACCTAGAACTAGTAGTTGTTCTGGTCTTTCTGGAACAAGATGGCTTCCACATGTCGACCAGCCATTTTCATCTTTCTGTTATTCCAATTGTAACACCTTTTCTGTCACCATTTTGTCTTTCTTTATGAAGGAATCATCAATGTTCCATCTATGATGCAGTAGATTATTAACTTTTTACAGACATCCATAAATGGTTTGAATTTATAAGAGGTGATGCACCACATGTGTTTTCATCACACATTTTATAATTTCTCTGAATAAAAAAAGAATATATATATATATATATATATATATATGTATGTATGTATATGGCATGCATTCAGAGCAACATGAAAGAAGACATGTAATAAAGTGTTTCTTCTTTGGCTAAACTTAAAATTGTGCTTAAAAGGAATGTTTTTCCTTTAAATTAGCAATTTTAGATAAGCCATTTTAAATGAAAATAATAATAATAATAATAAAGCTTTACCTGTGACACCAGGTTACTGGAGACCAGTAATAGAGCCTGCTATTTAATCTCCACACTGTATTAATTAATAAATCAAAGGACAAATGTGCATAATGATAAACCATTCTTAAGTGGGTTTCAATGAGAAAATTGTAGCATGCTCTGCTTTCTCAGACTTCATCTGATTTGTTTGTGCTTGCTTCCATAATTTGTCATGGTCAAATTGAGTTTTAAAACTATTCTCTAAGGGAGCTGCTCTGTCACAATATTGATGTTCTTAGAGAATTTAATGAGAAGGTGCTAAATTTTAATATCAAAATCACTGGTGGAACTAATAACGGTCAGACCAAGGACCAGCCCTCATGGGCCATGAATGCAATTTAAAATACGTGCTTTAAGCACTTACTAGTACTCAGCACAGTTCCTCTGTGAATTAACTGTGAGAGTGGCTCAAACAAAATGCAATAGCCTGTCAGAACCCATGCATTTAAATCCCTTTACCCCTATGTGTAAAGCTTTGGGGAAGCTTTCTGAGAGTAAGAGGGGTGGGGGGGCAGAGCATCCAAATTCAAAAGAAGCATTCTTTTTTTCTGCCTGAATTCAAAGGTTACCTAGGCTGGGAAAGGGGATTAGGCTACATACTACATATGGGTCTAGCTAACTTTGCCCTTTGAATTCCAATTCCTGCCATCTGCCTTGTTCACTGATGATCTGTTTCTTTTCTGCTTGGGTAGACTTCCCGGTTCAGCTCTGTTTCCCCGCTGTTCAGGGCTTGACCCCCATCGCCTGCCCAACGCGATGCATTCCCCTGTCTTCCTGCCTCAGGGCTCGGGAATACAGTCCCCTCTTTCCACCTTCCTGCTCCTGTTACCGCCTGGCCTGCTGTCACATGTGTTTCTTCTCTTTGGACCTGGTTGTGAAGTTGACCCCATTCCTCTTAGACCGCTTTAACAAGATGACTAGAAAATGGTTGGCACACAGGCAGCTCTTTCTCCATGATGCCACTTTGCTCAGCATCTTGTAGGTACCCCAGCCACCTCGCTCTTCCTAGTTTCAGGCTCCCCCGGAATTCTGGCTGGTCCTTACTTCCATTGGTCCTCTCCTCTCTCCTATGATTTGATGTGGTATCTGATTGATTTCAAGTTTTAAAAGTTAATATTAACTTATAATGATTGTATAATTATAACAGTATTTTTTTTCTGAAGCCCAAGGGTTGATGATCTTGGGAAATTTCTCACAATTAATTAATTACTAAAAATGGAAATCTCAAGGCTCACATAATAGTATCTCATTTTATTTTTAAAAATTTACATGTGATTTTTGTTATTGTTAGCAATTTTTCCTTTGACTATAAACATATAAAACTAAGTAACTACAGTCAAAATTTTGTTTTGTTTAATCATTAAAGAATTGTCTTTGAAATCTGAGACACTATACGGTCCTATTTCTAATTAACAAAAGATGAGTATACGAGATGTCTTTTACACCCTTACCCAGTTATAAAATTTATAAGTGAAGATCTTTAAGGACATTTTTCTTAGAATGAGCAGCATCAAATAGTCGTATTTGTGTGTATCTCTCTGTGTGCGTGTGTATGTGTGTGTATTTAGGATTATGTGTTGACATTTCAGTGTGTTTCAACAATGGCTGTATAGCACATTCTTTGTTCAAGGGATTCATGTAGGAATTTGGCATTTTATACTATGCCAACTTTTATGGTGGCCTTTCATTCTGTTTATTTCAAAATGCTGGTCCCTCTCCACCTGCCTTTGTACTGCCACGTATCTCACCTTAGGCTAGAAAGTGTGCTGAGCAGCTTCCAACAAAGTGAGACAAGGGATGTTTCACCACCAGCTCTGCACGCATGGCTGTGTGAAGTTTAGCTGAGTCCTCCCCTAGAGTCAGCTCTAAGCCCTCACTCTGCTAATGAGCTCAGTTTTCACCACATGCAAAATGCTCTGTCGCTGGTTCACAATGTTGGCTGTTTCCCCGAACTTTTTCAGTCCCAGGGAATTTTTTCCCCCTTGTAAATGCTTTGCAGTATTTTGTAATGCTGAGGATTTTCCAAAATCAATGAAGACTATAATTCAACAATCGCCTGATTTAAATTTTGTTTTTAGGGGCTTTTCTTCTTTTTGGTGATTATGTCAGAATTGCTTTGTACGTACTGTAACATTCTTACAAGAAAGTACACACATGACAAAGAATTTGAGATTTTATTTGCTTTTGCAAATAATGGTTTCTCATTGTTTAGCACATCTGAGCATTTCTTCAGTCTTTATCCACCAAGTACATGGTATTCTTCTTACTGATTTTTTAAATATTCATTTATTTGATTTTGTTTGAGTTTGATTATTTTTTACATGTTTGTCTCTTTGGGGGCTTTTTATACTATGAATTTATGTTGATATTCTGTCTCCAGTTTTTGCATCACTATTATTTATGTTTTCATTCATTTAACCAATAGATGCTTATTTGAGTGTGTACTCCATGCTAGATCACTTTCTTGGTGCTATGCACACCATACAGAACAGAAGAGAATTTTGGGGCTTACATGAACAAGAGTGGGGTGGAGAGACACAATAAGCAAGCTATATAACTAATTAAATATAAAGTAAGTTAGATAGTGATAAGGGGGGAAGTAAAGTAAAAAGGGGCTTCCCATTTTGGATAGTGACCAAAGATGGATTTTGGGGGTAAACTGATATCTGAAGATGGGCCGGTTGAGTGGCGTATTGGTTAAGAGCTGGCTTGAGACACCAGAGGGCCCCAGTTCGGATCCCACATATTAGGGCCAGTGACACTGCCCTCTACAGCTAAGATGCTGAACAACAGCTCAACCTGGAGCTGGTTTGCCGTGAGTCGCTGGTAATGGCGTAGGCTGCAGCCCCTGCTGCAGTGGGTTGCCATGGGCTACCGTGTGTAGCCAGCAGCCAGTGTGAGTGGCCAGCAGCCTCCGTGAGCTGCTGTCCAGAAGCTGGCGACTGATCTGACTCCCCCGGGAAAGCACAATGATGGTGCCAACTTGTGCCAGTGAAGCAACGTCCTCGACAACTAGACTGAAGAATAAAAGGACAGCAACTTGTCTGTTTCCCTCCCCCAATCCCCCAATTAAAAAAAAAAAAAGATCAGAAGAAAAAGGATGGGGCATGCAAATATAGAAAGAAAAAAACAGGTCAAGCGAATGACAGAAAAGACGAATGCACTGAGGCCAGAGTATGCCTCATATGTCCTGGGAACATCAAAGACACACCAGTGTGCTTGGAGCAGAGACATTGAATAGAGTGGAGCAAGGAATGCTGGGAGCTGGGGCATCACTCTGCAGGAATCCAGGTGAGCATGGCGGTGGCAGGGACCAGGGCCATAGCAGAGGACGCAGTGAAAAAGTGAATGATAAATGAGCTGAGATGGGACAGAAATACTTTTTTAAGGTGGGCAGTAAATTAGAACTTGGGTAGAGAAAAATGAGATTTTGATGTTTGTTCTAAGATTTATTTCTAAATCTCATTTTGCACTAAGCAAACCTCTTTGTAGATGATGATCTTTTAATGTCTTCTGCAATATGTTGAAATTTCTATCAAAGTAATTTCAAATTTAAAAGCTCCTTATGAAACTATTTATTCATCCCCACCCCTCTAATTTTACTCAGCTTTAGTATATGTTAAAGGTTTTACTTCTATTAATCTCTTTGGTATGAGTTAATAACGACAATTAAATAGATTTAGGGATAAGTGTCCAAAAACTCTGCTTTTCAACTTTGTGCTTCAGGCTATCTCATTATTATTTTTTTATATATCTCGGATACACTTAATGTCTATAAAGCACTTTTCTTTTCAACATATTGACAGCTAGGTATAGAACTGACTCCCAAGATTTTAGTCAAATCATAAAATCATCCACCAATAACAACAAAAAAAACAACTGCTGCCCTTACGTCCAAAAGCATCTATTATACGAAAGTGCTATAGTCTAAGGAACAAAGTATAACGTGGAGGTGGGAAAGTTGGTGGGGGGTTGGGGGGGAAGTTTTCATGACTGCTAGCCTTTCAATCCATGAAATGAGCATGTCTTTATATAAATTATCACTTAAAGCTGTCACTTGGTTGTTTTATTGCCATTAGTCTTTGATAAATCACACAGGGTTTTCATAATTTCATTCTGAGAGTTTCAAGGAAAAGTTTCCCCCCAAACAGAAAAATTATCCTGTCATTTTTTTAAGTTTATTGGTGGTGACAATGGTTAATAAAGTTACATAGGTTTCAAGTGTACAATTTTGTAATACATCATCTATATATCACATTGTGTGTTCACCACCCACAGTCAGTTCCCCTTCCATCACCATGTATTTGATCCCGTTTACCCTCATCTACCACCCTCCTCCCTTGTTACTGTCTGGTAAATCAGACAGAGAAAGTCGTGAACCATATGATTTTTCTGATATGTGGAATATAAAACTGAAAGCAACAAAGGAACAAGGCAAACAAATAAACAAAAACTGATAGATATCCTGTCAGTTTTATGTGATATAAGGACAGAAGAATGTAGATTCAATAGGAATGTTTTGTTTTGTTTTTGTTTCCTAGGGATTAGTTGTAAAATAATGGAGAACATCACCTTCTATGTACCTAAATGCTTTGTAGTGACTAATTTTCTATATTGCATGTTCAATGACACAAAAAGTTACACATTAAAAAAAATTATGCCAGTTTAGTGGTCTTCATATGTGATTGTGCCTAGAATCACCTTGGGGTACATGCCAAGCACAAATTGCTGAGCCCTTTCTCCAGAGATTCTGATTCATATGTTGGGTGGGATACAAGTGTTTGTAGGAAATATTTTTTCCATTGTTCACTGAACCCCAATATCAGCCAACAAGGTCTCCTAAGTCAGACTAAATACGTCGCCCATGGGAATTCTTACTTTTGAATTGTTTTCTGGAAATGTATTTGTCCCACCCTACCCAGAATTAAGGATTGCTCTGTAAAGGCTTGGGCTTGAAACAAACACATTCTCACAGTATGCATTGCTTTTAGTAAGCAGGCTCTATTATTTGTTTCACTTCAGCAAGTCTGATTATTTAATTTTCCAGCTCATAAAAAGCCAGCTTCTTTTCTAGCAGTTCTTTTAGTCTGTTTCTGAGCATGTTTAGAAGCAAAATCCTGTATATTTGCTACCATATTTGAGCTGGAGACTGGGAAACAGAGCTTAGAGAAGTTTTCACAGGGCACTCTGTCCTTCAACTGCAAGGAGACAGGGAGCTGAGAGAATTCCCTTCAAGGACCTCCAGAACTTACAGCACTGTAGCTGCCCTGGGGCGACTAGAGTCTGGGAAGCAAGGTAGAGTTCCTGAGGCCAGAAAACTGGGGATGGGACCAGAGAACAGAGAGAGACTCCCAGTGACACAAAAAGACGGTAGGCATGCTATAAATTAAGAGCGATTTCCCATAATTTGGAAAGTAATGAAGAATATAGAAAAAGAGAAGTATCTGGTAAAATATACAATAACTCTGTTATCTTTAATTATTTTACAGTATGATTGCCCATTTAAAATAAATTAAAAAAATAACATTGGGGTGCCAAATTAGTGGTGTGTGTGTGTGTGTGGTGGGGGGCAGTGTTTAAAAATATATACCACTGAAATGTTCTTATATTGTTTGAAGTAGCTTATTATTACATGAATTTAGACTGTGATAAATTAAGGTTGCATATTGTAATTTCTAGAAAACCAAAGATATATATATATATCAAGAGACAAAAATATAGGGAGAAGGAAGGAGAAAAGAAGATTTAACCCATTGATTAAACAATAGGTGAGTTTAAAGGATTTGCTTACAAATTATGGAACTAGTTAATAAAAGAAAATAGGTTATGAAGGTGTTAAAAGGTGGATAAAAAG
>NW_017731490.1:234461-237325 GCF_001890085.2 Hipposideros armiger | reverse complement strand
AAGAGCAACAAATCTATAAAGTTGTTACTCAGAGACCAGAAAGTTTTCACTGTCCCAGGTCCCCCCAGGAGTTCATACTCATGTCCAAGTTGCTGGAGACACCACTGCCACTGGACAGGTCTGCCACCCACTGCCCTACTGGGAAAACACCTCTGCTGGAGGCCCCAGTTACTTTCAGTCTCTGGCCTCTGTTGCTACCTCTGCCATTGCTAGAGCAAGAAGAATGACTTTTGTCTTCCTATCTTCTTATATGTCAGGGTCTCCTATTGGCCAATACTAGCTAGCACCCGGATAGCAAGGGAATCTGAAAAATGCAACTCAAAGGCTTCCAACCTTCTATGAAACAGAAGAGCCTATAGAAGGGAGATTATGAGGCAACAGACCACAAATAAATATCAGAAAAAAAACCTTTATCTATCTATCTATCATCTATCTATCTATCTATTATATATCTATATGTATTATCTATCTATCTGTCTATTCTATCTATCATCTATCCATCTATCTATCTATCTATCTATCTATCTATCTATCTATCTATCTATCTATCTGGATAATTTGAATCCCAAGGGCAAATGGTGCCAAATTTCTTGCTATTTCTGTCCCAGGAAAGACAGCATAGTTCCTTTTCCTTGTGTTCTCAGTACATTTTTCTCTCCCTAAGTTTATGCTTTTCCTAGGGCATTGCACCTTCTACTTCCCCTGGAGCCATTTTTGTAGTCATCTTTTTCCTGCAGACCTTTTCTAGCTCATTTATCTCTTCCTGTATTTCTATAATTTATTTACATTTGGAATCAATATTCGTTCCATGTTTTAATATGATATATTGCCTAAAAGCATAGGATGTGAATAAAATTGCTTGCATTCCATTCACAGACCTCCTGCTTGTTAGACTGGCTCTAACATAGGAGCTTTACATAACATTTCTTAGCCTCAGTTCTCTCATTTGTAAAATGTAGCTAATAATAGTACATACTGCCTAGAGTATTTGTGATCTTTAAAATAAAATAAAATCAGCACACTCCATTGTTACTGCCCCACAAAATCTCTCAATTAGAATGATCAATTATTGAAATCCAACCTTACAAGTCTTTGTTTTCCATTATCAGAGAACATTGCAAATATTTCAAAAGACAAAAAGAGAAATGAAAACATTAGCAGTACAATGATTCATAATTTCAAACTTCATACATATTTCATTTTGTTATAAAATCATTGTTAGTAATCCTGACCATTTGTCCTTTTGCTAAAATGTAGAAATACCTCATATTCACCCATTTTTAATTGAAACTATGAGCTAAATGTGGAATAGTACAAAATGTTTAGATGAATACATATAAATATAAAAAACAAAAATTAAAATTTTAATTCTTACAAACTTTTGTTTCTTATTCACCTTTGAGACTTAATATTCCCATTCATATTTTGCTAGACTGAGAGGGCAGTTGAACCCTATTAGATTCCTAGTGTTTAGTGTCAAATAATGGAGGTCTATTTGCTACATAAGATGTCATTCATTTGCAATTCTTTTGGCGTATACTCTACTCTAGAGTATTTATTGGGGGTTCACCACTATATTTGTACATTTTGTCCTTGTCTAAATAACTGAGTTTTTGCAATTCTCACGTCCTACACTTTCCATCAAACCATCACTAAGTGGTTATTGCTTTACAGGGAAAGTCAAGTAATTTAATATGCATTTTTAACTGTGGTAGGGGCTTTTGTTTGTTTCAACATTGTTAAAGTTCTCTGATAGTGTTTTAGTTACAAAGTTGCATGGATTTTTCCCATATTTTTCTCATAAGTTCTATTATTTTGTGTGCAGTTTTCCATACCACACAGTTTTTAAACAACACAGGTGATGTAATAGCAAAAAACAGGCTGTATCTACCTCCAAAGAAAAAACGCTTCTAATAATAGACGGCCACGGTATTAGTAGTGGAGTATGAAACAGCAATGATACACTTTAATCTTTCTTTCCTGACAGAGCTTGTGCCAATTTTTCAAGCCATGACAGCTTGCCATGGCTGGAAACCGGGGGCCTCACCCTCACTGGGGAAATGAGGAGACAGCCACCAATATCGTGAGATTCTTGGATCAGCCTCAGAGAAGAACATCAGTATTTTGAGAAAGAGATGGTAACCTGGGGAGTGATATTTGGCACTTTGCCTCATGGAGCATGTGTTACTTTGAAAAGGTACACAATTCACTGAGTGTCCTGTCAGTAGCAGAAAGATAAGAGAAGCAATAAATGATAAATGAGATCATGCTAGCAAAATGTTTTAGAGTGACAAAATGTACAAAGGCCAGATAATACATATGGATAAGAATAAAACTGTCGTCTTGCAGAGAAGCCATTGAATCCATTCTTAAGGATCTTATGAGTAAAAAGAGATTTTCTTTAAGAATAGTGGGGACAGTCTGACAATCTTGCAAAAATGCACCAATTAACAAACTGAAGAGTAAATGAACTCTCCTAGAAATGAAAGAGCTATGGGTGTCGTTTGATATCATCACTGTGCTCCCAAGAGACATTTTCTGTATGCAGATCTTGTAAAACAATTTCAGAAGATTCATTCTCATTCATTCACATCGCTGACAAGTATAATTCTCAAAGATGGCATAACAAGATAAGTTTTTCTCTGTGAAGCCTGAAACACTTTGCTTAGCTAAAAAGAGAATGGGGAGGCCCTCCATAGTGCTGTACTGAAACAGTGAGTAGTTTCCTCTTGCTAGACAGTACTTTTTAATCTTGTATAAAGTTATTTTTTCTATTGAATTGCTTCCATAAGTCAATAAATACCTGTCTATTTTGGTGGCTGCTGTCAATATAAAACTAGAGCACCCAGTGCTTCGATAAATGA
>NW_017731490.1:224554-230826 GCF_001890085.2 Hipposideros armiger | reverse complement strand
ATGTATGGTGTTTACATTTAAAAGGCATTGAGACTAGGCGATGTCAAATTTATTGAAACAAACAAAAAATCTTTTACCTCCGTGTTTCTCTTTTTCACCAGGCCAAAATAAAACTGTAATCATATTTTATTTTTTTAACATTTTTGTCAACTATTCAAAATATAAGGTAGAATTTTTAAAACTTTTAAATGCCATTAATGGTGATTTTTCTATGGGTTTTCTTCTTTCTCAATTCAAATGAACTCTATTTTGTATATGCAATTTTCTTTTCTGTCAAAATTCATTTTGAGCTCTGCCTTCATGTCCATAGGTGCTCTCTGCCCTGCTCATTTTAATTTACCAAATATTGCACCTCATTCAGTGCAGGCAATTGGTGGATGGTCAATTACTAGCAGGTAACTTAAAATAACTTAAGTTTTTTCCATTTTGTGTGTGTGTGTGTGTGTGTGTCGTCTAGTCGAAATTGTATTTGATAAAAGTAAACATTAAAAGGAAAACATTCATACTCAGATAGCCCAGATTAAAGACAAACTATAATGCTTGGGAAAAGTAACAAAAGGGACCGCAAAGACTTGCTTATTTGACTAAGCATACATTGTTCCACTGGAAAACCTGTGCTGTGTTAGCAGGGTCTAAGCTGAGTTCATGGTGGATTGAGTTAAGCTGCCTTAAGTCTGGTGGTCCTGCTTTATTTTATTTGACTTAATATCATAAGAAGTAAATGTTTTCTGCTTTGTGCTTTCATGTTTGCGAGGATTGGAAAATATCAGTGAACTTGTATGGGGAAGAATCTCCAAGCAGAACCAGGCCTCTAGACAGTGAGGCTGGAGCCACAATAATCTGCCTGGAGACTAAACAGAAGGCAAAGCCGTGTCCTCCCTCTGCTCCAAACAGGCCCTCACTGCACGTTGAAAGAGCACCTCATGTATGCACTTGTATTTAACAGGCCTTGCCCTCGGAGGGTCTGGTGCCAGGAATAACAGTAAACAGCAGCTCATTACACAAGGTGCCATCTCATTACAGGAGGAGTTGCTCTGGCATATTAACAACGAAATACTGAAAGCCTAAAAGAAAATATGGCTGAAATTAAATACAAGCAACTGTGCCTTTTATTTTAGAAATATTGATCCCCTACAAAGGAGTGGCATGTTAATGAATATCCTTAATGATTTTACAGTAGGGCAAATCATCTATGAAAGTAACATGCTTAAAAGGAACGGTATGATGTGGCACCCAGTGAAATCCATTATTTTAGTAAGCAGCACCATTGCTATGTAATAACTCTGTGGGAGCAAGAAAGCTACCAAATTGGGAAGGGAAAGAGAGCTAATTTATTTTAGCTATAGTTTCAAAGTCAACTAAAATGCTTACAGGGGTTCCAAAAAAATGTTTTCCAAACTAATCTAATCCTGTTCATAGTAATTACTTTCTTCCTTTCAGGCAAAACACAGTTGACAGAAAACAGCAAATGGTTTTTAAGGGATTTAATAGGGATGAAGTATCATATTCAAAGGAAATTTTCATTACTTTAAATCGTAACCTCTTGAGACTCTATTTTCAGAAAACTGTCCAAATACTTAAGGTATGATTGGGCCATAAAAAAATTAAGTTAGAAGGAAGATAAATCAGTCTTGATTTGGGGCTACTTGAATGGTCAACTGAGGCTCAAAGAATTTGAAAATGGGGAGAAAAGAAATGTCATGCATATATACACATATTTGATACACAGGCAAAAGAAAAAAAAAATGTTGAATTTCAATAAAACAACGCAACAACCTTTTTAAGCATTAGAAATAAAAATCAAGGAATTTTTCTTATGTGACACAATAATTTAGTGTATTTTGGATGCAACAGTTTATGCACTGGAAGTCATATGTATCCTTCCAGAGGTATAACTGGCCAAATAATTTTCTACACAGAAAAAAAAAAGAATCTGAAAAGCATATAAATGCATTAATTCATGTCTTAGAATCATGTCAGTTCCATTTTCAAAATGAAAAAGTCTATCAGATATATTTACCCTGAAAGACCCAGTCTCTATTTTGGCATTGTCCAGACTTTGGAAGAGCACAGTCTTAGGCCGCTTGACATGGACAAAGAACTTTCAGCGAACCTCTGTAATGCAGGGGCGATCCTAGGTAGCAACCTTTATTTCCATAGAATTATAGGTAACTGAAGCTAAAGGAAAAGTTAGCATAAATGCAGTTCAGCAATTTCAATTTACATACAAGGAAAAAAAAAAGCCAGAATAAAAAAACGAGACAAACATTTCAATAATGGGGCTTATTTAATCTTTAAAGTAACCTTCTGCGGTTTACATTATTGCCCCACTCCATTGACCAAAATGTGAGGTTCAAAACGTTTAAAGGATTTGCCATAGGTCCCTCAGTCAAATGACAGTGGATTTCTAATTCAAGCATTATAATGGAACATCTAATTCTCAATGCCATAGCAATATGAGAAAATGTAATGGAGACAAGGCCAAAATTCTCCCGATTCAATTTCAGTAATTTTCAGAGCCCATAAAAGAGATGTTTATTGCAGTAGATTAAGAGACACAATACATATATATGACATGTATATATATATATAATAAAATAAAAAATAGTTTATTTGTTTTAATTTTTCTCCTACCCCTACTTTGTCTCATACTCTTACCTTAGTGTAGAGGTAGAAAAAAACAATTTGCAAAAATTTACCTGAGAGTCATAAAATAGAGTCATTTAAGATATGTTGTGATGGAAAGTTGATTTTTTTACTCCAAAAAACATCTGAGAGAATTTTCAATTAAAATCCATTGTAATGGCCAATGCAGCCATAGGAACAATATCATGAAGACAGGCAGTATATTGAAGGAGATAGTGGTGTGTGTGTGGCTTGTAAGAGAACAGTGATTTTATTCAAGTTTTTCCTTTAGCTTGCTCTGTGACTTTAGTTATGGAGTTGAAAAATTTTGGATACATTTTTTTTCTAAAAATTTGTTTCTAAAATTTTTCTTGGTGATAAGAGTCTGGGAAATGAAGAACATTATAACCTGAAAAGCAGAAGGAAGTCAATGCAAGAAGATACTGAGTCTGAAATATAAACACATGAAGGCATATGGTGTGTAAGGGCTGTAAAAATGGCTATAGTCATATTGTGTCTCACCTCCTACATGGGTGTCCTGGCCTGGTGATCTCTTTAAAGTAGTCTGAAAAGTTTCCTTTTAGGCCAATAGGCAGATTTCTTAAGTAAACGCAGCTTTCATTATTCCTGAATGTTGGGAAAGTTTCCCAGTCTCCAGGAAAATGTCTGATTGCTTCCGCAGATGACCCACTTATAACAGAGTGTAATGCATTTAACCTCCTTTACCTAGTGGGATTCCTCGTCCTGCATTAAATTCAGTCTTCAAGTCCTAGGGTAAGTAGTGGTGCTTGCAGAGTTGTTCACAGTTTTCCTTCATGCTGTAAACCAAACATAACAATTATAGGTCCAAAAATAATAGGAGGCTGTATAATGCTTTCACAATGACCTCCCCTTACTAGGTTCACAAAGCTGATTGCATTTTTTTTCAGACTTAGACCATGTAAACAATCTAAAACTTGTAGTTTTTTGCTCAGAGAATTTTCATTCCATGTGTACTATTTGGCCTATTGTTTAAAAATCTGAGAACAGATTGTTTTCCTTACAGTTAGGTATGATTCCTTTGCAAATGCAGAAACAAAATACCAGTTTGCTGCTTTATGGATAAAATGTTTCATTCATATGTATATCTATCTATCTATCTATCTATCTATATCTATCTATCTATCTATCTATCTATCTATCTATNTTATTTTTAGAGTTGGTTAGAAGGTTTCCCCTTCAGTTATTCATAATCTGAACCACTGGTTTTCAAAACCAAAATGAGATGCAGTTTTATCTATCAGTGTGTAATACCCACCCATCTTAACTCATCACAGGAAAAGCGCTCTAACAATTTTGTGTGCTTACTATAAGCCAGACACTTCGCGGAGTGATTTACATAGGATATATCGTTTAATCCTCAGAACAACCCTCAGGTGTGATTATGCCATTTTTCATGTAAGAAAACTGAGGTTTATAGAAATGAAGACGCTTATCAGAGGCTACGCTGTGAGTAAATGCAGATCTTGTTCTTTGAGACACCAAATCCAGTGCAATGCATATTTCATCATCATCACTTTTTCCTGGAAACGCATATTCATAACAATAGTTTCACTTTACTTGGGCTTGTGAACCAAAACAGAAGCAAACCACTTGGCTACTAACTATGAAAACTTCGTTATACTCTGATACGTCTAGCTAAAGTTCTGCGTGATTTGGACAACATGGAAGTCAAGTTAATGAGGACAGAAAGAGAAAAACGAGAGAAGTTTATGCAATTAATAAACCTCCAACAATTCCTCTATTCAGAGTCAGAAATGATTATGAATATTATCAGCACTAAGAAAGCCTGCTGCTCAATCTAATTAAATGTTCAACAGCAAAGGGGGATGTTTGGCTTTTTGTTTAACTTTTTTTTGTTGTTGTTCAAAGTACTGAGGAAAAGGACAGTTATCTGCATTTGTAATTTTTAAAATATGCACTTCTTGTATGTTGTCAGTTCTAAGTAATCTTTTGTCTTGGAAGTTTAAAAACACTAATAGAATTAAAAATTGGTGTAAGCCAATATATTGCCTATTTTCCTGGACCCAGAGATTCGTAAGGGAGCAGGATCTACATTTCCTAAAATTGCATAATATTTTAGAATAAGCTTTATTTATATTCATAATTGTTTTCTTCATATAACCTACAGCATTGTGGCTAGGATGATCATTTTTCTTTTGATGGGTAGAGCCTAACATTTATTAGAAAAATAATCCCTTTTCTTTTTTTCTGTATTGATAAGTGAATTAAAACTAGAACAAATCTGTGTTTCCATTTTGTTTCTTTCTTACTTAAGGATATACTTTTGTCCCCCTAAATTTTGTACATAGCTGTGCAAGACTGCTTTACATAGCATAGTGTAGGTGATTAATTTAACTATAAAATGCATTCACCAAATTAGATAATTACATTTTTTGCAAGGTCTTCACTGTTTGCCAACTTGGGGGTAATATTTTCTGCTTTCTTATTTTCAGGTATTGTTCAAGAAGTATAAATTCCATAGTAGATAGCAAGATCAAATTGTTCAAGAAGTATACATTTCACAGTAGAAGCAAGATCAAATAATTTTATGACAATAGGTAAGGAAAATCTCTAGTAAACCATATTACTAAAGAGAAATAATGTTACTGGGGTCTGTGGGGGAAGTTAATAAAATAGCCTTACCCTTCATCCACCCACTCTCTCACCACTGTCTGATGACCCATTGAAAGAAGAACACCTCAACCTTCTGGGCAAATGCACTAAAATAGTTTAGCTGTAAAGGTAAGTCAGAACCTTACCTCGCCATTTCATTGATGAGTGAGCCTGTGTTATCTTGAAAACGGTTCTTACAGGTATAATTCCAAAATCTCTCATTCCCTCTGATGAATTTTATGACATCCCCATTCTAAGATGCTCTGTGGATTTGAATGACCTGTTCTTAGTAGTATGTTTTAAAATCCCAGGACTTTGGAGATCCACCAGATACTCAGTGAATACCTAACTCAGTTCACTAATAGCAAGATTCAGAACAGTCCTTTTAAGCTTCAAAGTTTCCATCTCTTTAAAAGGGAAAATAGAGGGCCGGCCGAGTGGCTCAGTTGGTTAAGAGCTCGCTCAAGAGTTTGAGCTCTGAGCAACAGCAGTTCGAGTCCAGCCCGAGCTGAACAGCCGCTGAGCTGCCAACAAGTAGCAGGATGGCTCAGCTAAAAAAATAAAAGAATAAAATAAAATAAAATAAAATAAAAGGGAAAATAGTATTTGTCATGTATAAATACATGAGGGATTGCATGAATACAAGAGGGATTAAATGAAAGCATAGATAAAGCTGCATAGACATGCACACATAATGAGTGTGAAAATGATAAATAATATTATTTTTAAATTATTTTGGAGCAGTTGTAGATATAAACGGAAAACTAAATTATTTACTTTTTAGCATAACATATTTTTGTTAAGAGATTTGAACACATTAAGCTATAAGACCATTTTGCTCCATTTCAAATAAAATTATACTTTATTTTACCTTACATCAGTATACCCTAAATTGAAACATTTTGTTCAAAACAGTTATATTTCTCATTATTTAACTTTCTCATTAAATTATTTAACTACTTAAATATAAATAGTTCTATGTTATCCTAGAT
>NW_017731490.1:193280-219966 GCF_001890085.2 Hipposideros armiger | reverse complement strand
TATATCTATCTATCTATCTATCTATCTATATATATCTATATATATATATATATATATATATATATATATATATATATATATATGCCTTATTTGTATTCCGACAACCTGGCACACTTAGGTTGCCTCATCATTTTCCCAGGAAAAAGAGTCAACAAAAAACAAAAAATTTTGGAGCTGAGAAATGTGAGCTACTCTATAAAAATCTGTTAAACAAAAGTGAGTGAAATGCAAGCACCTACTCATGTTTTGCATTTCTTTATTTGAAAATAAGTATGTGAGTTTAATAAAGAACTATCACTAGGGCATTAAAAATTGCATAATTGTCTTTTCTGCATCCTTGCCTTTTCTATTACCCCGCCTTTTTTCTTCCTGTTCTGCCTCCAAATACATTGGGCCTGAGTCTTCCTATAAAATGCATGCAATTTAAGCCTTGCTTCTCTTTAACAGCTCTTCAGGGATGTTGGAGAAAAGCAAAGTTTTATACATATTAAAACTAAAATGTGAACTACCAGTTAGGAATATAGACGAGAGTTGGTCGAGTTATGTGAGGAAGGGAAATGAGTTTCCTTCCTGAGGTTTCAATTTGGTGGTGTTTTCTGTAAGGTGCCTGGAGCACTTATTAACATTCATATCATGCTAACGAGATTTATTTTTCATAGAGAATATAAATTGGACAGGGGAAAGCTTTGGGAATGCACAACTGGCTGGTATGGAGAAATGCAGAAAATGTGGTGCTGCCGTCCTTCCTGTTTCAAACCCACATGCTCACCATCCCTCCGGAGGCCCTCTTTCATGGTCTCTCTTTGCTTTTTATATTTCTCTGTCTCCCTTCCAGCCTCCATTTTAGGTCCTTTCTCACAAAGCCTTTTAGTACATAATTCATCATTGTACATCTCAGTCTGTCCTAACACCCTGGTTGAGTCTCTTTTTTCCTTACTCTACATATTTAAAATAATCAACACTTACTATAGTTCCTTAAGACTTGAATTCAGAGTGCTTCTATCAATTGTAATTCAAGCATAGGTATTTAATCAAAATGCATTTGTCATTTTGTTTTCAGATTTTTTTAATATGGAGTGTGTGTGTGTGTGTGTGTCTGTTAAGAGTAAAAACATACAATCAGATGACAATTATTGATATTTCAATTTGAATTTCACCTAACTGTAAAATATCTAAAATATGTCTATCTAATATTTGTGTATACCACGTATTATTTTTATATCGTTGTATTTTCATATATGTTTAGTGAACTTTGTTCTTTGAGTGCAGTGTCCTGGCAAAGTACTAGCCAATGATCATTTCTGTCAACTCAACAAATACCCTCATATTTTGAAACAATCTTAAGAGCTGAGAAGTGAAGTCACTTGGCGCAAAATCTCAATTATATCTTCAGTTTTACATAGTTGCTCGTAGTCCTCAGCTTCATCTTCAGAAACTACATGAAAGAAAGGAAATTCCATGAAGGAGAATTTACAGAACTATGGACCCAAACATGATTGTTGTTTTTGTGTATTACTTATAGTCTCAGGAATGCAATGGCTTATCCCTGAAATTCCTAGATGACAGTGAGTCTTTAGTAAGCCTAGTTTACTTCCAGCTCCCTAGGAAACTAAGGCACTCTGAAGGTGCTGGCACTTTATAATTGAGACACTTCTTGAGATTTGCAGGCTAAAAACTAGGCACAAAAAATAAAGCTCATTCCATAATCACTAATCCCTTGAAATTGAGAATTCATTTTCTGGCAAGAGCTGTGTAATTCTTTAAAATCTATTATTTCTACAAACTCGGGGCAGTTTAGCCAACAGAAATAAGAACAGTTTCACAGTGCCATCTGCTCAATACACATGTTCAGTTTGAATCTAAATATTTGAATTTCTATGAACAATTGAGCAAAGTTCCCTTTTATTCCCTGAAAATTTTTTCTCTGCACCTCTGTTCATCTCTCTTCAATTTCAAAATAATACTTGCTCAATGGGGAAACCATCACTTTCATAAAAGGAATAACATAATTTGCATTAATTCCCACTTCATAGAAGCTAGATCATGGACCTTGCGTCAGACTGCCTGGATTATAATCTCAGCTCCAACCCTTACAAAATATCTAAATTCAAAGAAATTACTGTACAAACCTTGGTTTCCTCATGGAGTTGAAGTAAGCTTATTCATTTTGGGACTGAAGTAAACTCACTCATTTACTGTGACATACTTCCTGGCATATCATAGAAACTCAGCAAGTGTTATTAATCTCATTACTCTGAAAGTTAATTTTTTTCAAAAATGAATTGCAAATTTTGTGATAATTTGATGAAGATGTCATTTTCACTTTTCCATGTGAAAAAAATACACTATAATATTTAGGTTTCTTGATTCAATATAGTAGTAAATAAATACAGAAATACTTATAAATTTAAGTTAAAGCAAGAATGAATATCAGAATTTCTCATTTTCTCTTAATATTAAGAGAGCATTTTAAAACAAAGCCAGAAACACTTCTAACTCACCACATTTCACCCCATTAAAGACAGAAAATAAATACATGTAAATATAAATAAATATAAGTACAAATGTAAGATTAATTATAAATATTCCTGAATCTGAACTGGATTTTAGTATTGCTTTTCTGCATGCCTTCTTCAGTATCTATCACAGATGGTGTTTATTGCAACATACCCATGAGTCCACTTGTGCTATAATTGCATCACATTTCTTGATAATTTTAGGGTGTCCTCACAAGGTAAATGACAGGTATACATTGGCTATACTTATCTGCCAACAAACAAATATCATCCATTAAATAGTTGAAATATATATAGGAATAGAAAAGAGGATAACTATCATCCAAAAGTACTTTTTAGGAATCAAGCATGATTTTCTGGGAAATATATGTTTTCTGATAATTTAAACTATATACTTGGGAAAGTCAATTAAGAAACCTATATGTGAGAAACATTAAAATTATTCTAATAATTTATTGTTTTTCTAAGATGGTTTTGCAATGTTCTATAATTATATGTAATTATATAATTATGACTATAAACCTATTAAAATTATAAAATAGAAAATATTAAATTATATAAATATAATTAGAAAATCAGTGTATTGAGTTTGCATGAAAACAATGACCTAGATTTTCAGACTTCATCAAACAAAGATCTGTTTACTTTCTTGTGTGACAGTCTCTCTTCCTTAGTTTTGTCATGTATAAAGAATTGGATATCATATTTAATGCTCTTTCCATTTCCAAATCTATAATTCTACATGCTGTTTTAAAATAAACAAAATTTATATGCTTATTTCTGGTATAGTTTTTTACAGTGCAACTAAGAAATATAAAATCTTTGCTCTAAGGAAGAGAAAATGGATGGTAACTTTCTAGATATAGTCTGTGGAAAATGCTGTCAAATTTTAAATTCTCATCTTAATAGCCTACCATTGTGAACAGCCCAAAGACAAAGCATGCAATATAGTGTTCATTATTAATCATGGAATCTTTTAGAGTATAATTGTCTAAATTGATCTGTGGTAAAACCATAAAATATATTTAGTGGTGAAATCAAGTATATTTATTTCAAAATTAATAAGCCTTTATTGAATAGGTAAGCTTTGGAAGTCCTTTTTGAGACTACATTTGAAAAAGACTTCAACAAATTCCCCTGATTAAATTAGATTTGAACTGTTTAAATTCTCTTTTCTGATTTGAAATTATGAGCTTTCTGATGCCTTTGAAAGACTTTGAAAGCGAAATATATCAAGGAGAAATGGAACATTCCCGTGGACTCTGGTGGGAAGCAAAATATTTAAGTATCTTTTCTGCTTTGCTGAAATTCTCAAAATGAATATGGAAAAAGGCCAACAGATAAAAGGTGAAAGATTTGTGTTGGAATTAGGCAATAAAATTTGTCAGCAGGGTCTGAAGTATCAGTTCCTGTCCTTGCCAGAAAAATAATGATGGGAGCAGTTTAAACTTCTAAATAATCTACGTATCTTTGTGAAGAGGGGGAAGGAATTCATATCAACCTGAATGTTTTATGAGATTGTGAGCATGATTCTGTAACAGGCTAAACATGAATTTGCCATAAGAAATGTGGCAAAAGAGGTTTCATGAAAGAAGGGAAAATAAATGAAAGGTTAAAGATATAACAAGAACCTATAGAAAGATGCCCAGGGAGATGAACAAATATACATAGAAAAAAACAAACTTGAACATATTAAAAGAAAAATTTCCCTTATTTATTATGGTAGTTTTCAGAATAATTTTCATCAGTTGCTCGTTAATCTCAGTTAGTAATTCCTAAATTCTGGTGGCTTATTGGGTCACTGGGCCTCATCTGTGGGATCCGAACCGGGGCCCTCTGGCTTCCCAAGCCAGGTCTTAACCAACACGCCACTCGGCCGGCCCCTGGTGGTTTATTGTTTAGCAATCCAGTAAACTCGCTGGTGTCAGATGGAGTTCTTCAAAAATACATAGCTTGGCAAAATGGTAGATTATGCTAAATGAGAATAATTGGTAGTCAACACTGAATTATGGGCAATTCTTGTGATGACTAAAGGTATGCTGAGTAGACAAGAGGAAACGATGTTTAACACAGCAATGGGCTTTTTCAACCAAGGCTCTGGCCCTAATTCAAATTAAGGAAAACAAATAGTATTTATGCCTGCGGCTGCCAAGCTTACACCAAAGTGGCAGCATGTATTCTGCAAAAGCAACGTGAGATTGTAAATAAAGAGCTAATAACACAATTGCGACAGTAGAAAAATTCACTTAATTTTTGGTCAAATGAGAAAGAGCTTGTGAATTCATTCCAATATAGAACTATGAGCCAATAAAAATGATTTTTTTTTCATTAAAACAAGAGACTTAATCAGTGAAATGGTACCTCCTTAAAAACATCTCCTTGAAATATTGAACAATTAGAAATATAAGCTTAATAGAAAAATGAACATTTCTCAAGGTTGTATCATTTCTACCATGTACTGTCTGGTGTTTACATCAAGAATACAATTAATCACTAGCATGTATTTCCAAAAAGGAAAATCCAAAATTATACCTACTAAAAATAATTAATTGAACCAAATTAGAAAACAGTATTATATGTTTTCAAGTATGTTTATGGCTTAATATTGTGTGGAGACTTTTCATTGATTAGGAAAAAAATGCCTGGGGTAACATGGCATTGATGATTAAGCATCATAGCATTGAAAGGGAGGTACATGATTTGGGATAAGACAGAGCTGGGTTCAAAGAACTGTTCTTTTATTTACTCTTTAAATTTGGAAAGTTACTTCCTTCTTCTGAGACACGGTTCTCTGTTTCTAAAATGCTGATAAAATGCTTAATCACAGGAGTGTTTGGGGGACTGAATTAAATTAGTGACTGTAACAATCTAGTATTCCACCTAGCATGGAGTAAACATTCAAAATAGAAATTTTAATCACGTGATTCCATGAAAGAATAACACTAACTCCATTCCTACAGAATCTCAAAATTTCCTAAACCCTCCTTTAGATATCTCTACAAAAAGCTTATCTTTTTCTCATGAGATTCAGCTTGTTGGTTCATACGCACACTTCAGGGAAGTCTCTTGATGTCTGCCATTGCCTGATGAATTTATGAAGTCTATCTCTAAATATTTATTTAAACTTTGTATTGGTAGTTTTCACTCATTGGGCCAATTTTTACATCGTTTATTACTGAGGTTTTAAACACTACTCATCTTTTGTCGGCCACCTCTTTTACTATTTTAAATACCTATTTTAATCTTTGTTTTCTGTCAGCACTTATGTTTTCTGAGATACTATTGTCTCAAATGAGGAAACTTAACCAGAAAAAAATTTGTCAAACAAAAAGGGGAAGGATAGAGATTCTCACTGACTGGTCATCTCAGTTACTCTTCCACCATTATCTTATGAAATGTAGTTTCTTCTTATTATTCTTACTGTGGTATATTTCATCAAAACCTGAGCTGCTTTACTTATTTACTTATTATTCATTTATTTATTACTTGTTTGCGCACGTGTGTGTGTGAAATATGATTTGACAAATTCAGTACTTTATATTGAATTAACTTTGCAAGTTATAGATTAGCAAAAGAAGTGGGAAAGGTTAGGAGTGTGTGACAGCATGGCATTTGCGTGAAATAAATGCAAATGTTGTTGACAAAGTTGGACTTTCACGTACAATGTTTGCTTTATCCTGAGCCTATTTGGGATGCACTCTCCCTTATCATGTTCTGTTCTATTGTATTCCACTGTCCGAACATGCGAGGAGGATTAAGTTTTATTGGAACATATGATTTTGCATATGGATGCCAGAGATGCCAGTGAATTTGTGGAAGTGGACTGCAGGTGACATTGAGACAAACCGAAGTCTCACCAGTTTGAGACCTCAGTTCATGGTGAACTTTCAATTCTGGCGGCATGCAATGTCAGAATCCAACGTGTGACACGTGCAATATGAATTAAACTCCAAAGAGAGCTCAGTGATGAAAAGCAAAGTATTTCAGAGCCATTAAACAGGCTAATTCTACAGGAGTATTCCTGGGAGGGGTTGGTAAAGTTTCTGCTTTAAAAATTTATTTTCATATTCCTGATTAGGTGCATTTACCTTGTCCTTTTTTAAACTCCAAAAACATTGCTATGTGTACCATGTCATTAGCTGTTGATACTATACTCTCTTGTGGTAGCATTTTATTCTCGTCTCACATTGTTAATTAACTTTTCAAGCCTGACTTAAAATTTCCTTAAGGCAGGGGCAAGGTATTATACTAACTTATTCAGTAAAAACTTTGGATAAAGGAATACATGATTAGTGAATATGCAAATAATACTGAAGTAAAGCACACAAAAGTATGAAAGTTAGTCAAAAAGTAAAAAAACAAAAACAAAAAAAAAACCCATTAATATTGACCTTCCAATTTATGCTTTTTTGAGGTATAATCTTAAAGAACTTGAACAGCAGGGCATGGTGGAAAGTGCATGAATAATGGAGACAGTCAGACCTGACTCCACTCACTGGCTCTGCCACCTGCTGATTGTGTGACAACAGGGTAGTTACCAATTTGGGGAGCTGCCAATTCTCTCATTGGTATGATTTGTAGACTAACATAGATCTCATTTTATTCCTCTGGAATTTGAGAATATAAATATGGAATAAGACCTATTGATTACGTCTGAGCATATAGTAGATGGTAAATAAAGCCAGGTCTTTTTTCTACTAATTTATCTGTTGCTCTATAACTCCTCATCACAAGGATGACCTCATTGAAAAAAATTATGCTGAAACTGAGATTTGGAACCTAATAAAAAATGAAAATTTCTGGATTAATTTGTTTCATTCCATAATAATGGAATATTAACTGAATCTATTTAGTCCACTTAATATTTTCCTTATCAAGATTATGTCTGGTCGTTTAAGTGGTACAATATTTAATTGTTTACTGTTTGTCAGAAGAATTTCTATTTTCTACATTTTTATTAAATATTATTTCTAAGAAAAATGACATTTTCATAGAATTATGATATTTCATGTGACATTTTGGGGGAATGGGGTAATTTTGATGATTTAAAAACATTGAAGTCTGCTGGTTTTAATTTCACAGCTTTTGGCAGTATAGTTCATGAATTGCTGTTATTATAGAAGATCTATGATCAGTGAAGCAGAACCTCCTAGAGACATACTTAGAAAATTGTACTCACCCGGAAGTGAGTTCCAGAGGCCCCACCACTACCATCCATTCAGAATTGTTCTTCTAATAGTCAAATCAACAGAATGAATAGATTAAGTTATGCATCCCTGAAAGTTCCATGAACTAGGCAAATTTTTTCCTTAATTCTACTGCCAATTTGGGAAAGGTAGGAATTGAATTTTAAACATGAAGATGAGTAAAAATGGGGAAATAGTAAAAAAAATATCATTTTTTAGCCAATTTTCTAATTGTACATTATTAAAAAGATGCCAGTGATCTACATAATTCTTTGTATCATCTTTGTTTTAATTCTGTTAGAGGCTTCCAATGTATCTAGGCTGGGTTACATCAATTTCATTATAACATCTTTTTTTAAGATGTTTATTTCATTATAACATCGTTTACCTTTATTGATACTTTCTTCCATCCAACATCATCTACTTTACCTCAGAGGAATACCCGTTTCCCTCAATAACTACTATACAGCCTTCACATTAGTTTTAAGGCACTGAGGCTCTAAACTCTGCGTGCCTCTTCAGGCACCTCTTCCCCGCTGACTTTGTGTCCCGGTTCCCACAATGCCTTCATTTATCCGCAGGTGCTCTGTTATGTGTCCCTCAGGTCTTTCCACATTTCTGCTGTGATATTCCTTCCCCCTGGAATTAACCCGAATAACTTGTACTCATCATTTAAATGTCAGCTTAGACATAATTTTCTGCGCTAGGTACTAACCCTTGGTTGACCCCTTAATTCTGAGACAGATGTTCTTATGAGGGCTCATAAAACACTGTTTGATGTCTGCACTTTGTGTATTGCCTGTTAAATTGTATCTACCCTTCCAGATGGTGCAGTACCCTTCTCACCCTTGAGTCCCCAACCAACAGCACAATGCCTGGCACATTAGTAAAAAAAGAGAAAAAAATAGCCATGGAATGAGGAATACACTTACGAGGTGACTTTTGGTTTGCTTATTTTGGAAAGACAGGACAACTCTTGAATGAGAATGTGATTTTAATTTTTTTTTTTGTTCTATAAGGCAATGTAAGAATAAATAAATATCACTTTAGACTTTTCACAAATGACTCAACTACCATTGTTTCTACTTAACATCTTTCTTAGACTCAAAAATCATTCCCAAGTCATAAAATAACCCAGAAATGTAATTGTAACATATTTATCAAATTTGATGAAACTAAAGGATATTTGTACTTTTGACCAATATGAAGTGCAAAAGTGGATGAATGAGGGATGCAGAGGATAACACAGATAAGAAGACAATTGTTTCACATTACAGAAATTAAGAAAATCTCAGAAACTGGAGGTAGCAACTTGTGCAAAAGACAAGGGTGAGATGGAGGGAGGGGCTGAAAATAGGAGTTGTGTGAATGCCCATTAATGGAGTCCAATGGGGACCAGTGTGACCGGGACACATTCCCTGTCACCACCGGTCCTAGGCATGTGGTCGAGAACCTGAACCTGAGAGATTTCTGAGAAGAGTAGAGGTGACAGGTGGGCAAGAAGGAATAACTGAATGTCAGCATAATTAATTCTGTGGCCGCCAGCCATCACAAGTACCCAGAATGCAGGTGCAGTTCTTTCCTGCTCCCTTTGTCCCCTTCTTTTTCACTCACCCCCTTAGCCTAGTCACAGCAAAGGAGAGGAGTCTTCTCTGGGGGAATAGAATGGCTTTAGCACACTGGCTTCCAGGAACCACATTGTGGGGAGAGGAGCCCCAACAGGAAAGCTGAGAGTTCCAACAATCTCATCACTTGAAAAAATGAGTCCACTCATGAGAAGTTTTCAATTACTTTTTAGATATTGTCTTAAATACAAATTTCAAAAAGTAAAAACCTCTGACATGAAAGGGGGAAAAAAGCAAAGAAACCAAAAAAGCAAAAGAATGCACAAGGCATTCAGCAGAGAAAAATTTCAAAGAAATTTTAATCACCTATCAGAGAGATGAGATATTGCATTGTGAAACAAGAATGAGCTGCCAAAAGAAAAAAAGAAAGAAAAAGAAAAAAGAAAGAAAATAAAGGAAATCAATTGACATTTAAAATTGCTAAAGCTGAAATTTTATAAAAATCCATTAGATAGAGAGATTAGAAGTTAAAGTTCTTATCCCAGAGAGTTAAAAAAAAAGAAAGAAAGAAAGAAAGTAAGAAAAAAAGAAAAAGAGTTGAGAAGTAAGGAAGAAAAGTTAGAAAATTTTAAAAAGTAATCCTAGCATTTGACTAATAAGAGTTCCAAAGAACATGGTGGCAGAAAATTTCCAGTAAAATATTACATGAACCTTTACTAAAACTCAAGGGCATAAAATTCCAGATGGAAAGATGCTATCAAGTCTGAACAAAATGAATGAAAAGTAGATGCATCATTTAACATAATTTTGAAATTTCAGAACATCAGGGTTAAGTAGTCAATGCTAGAATTTTGCAGGGTAGATATAAAGTCATAGTAAAATGTTCAAGAATAGCATTAAATTACTCAAAAACATTGGAAATCAAGTTTGAGGTGAAATTATTTTTATCTTAAAATCTTCCAGTTACAAAAACCATAAACGAAAATAATTTCAGACAAATAAAATATTAAAATGTATTCCCCATTCACCCACTCTTGAAAAACTATTAGAAAATTGTTTAACCAGAGCATGGGGGTAAACCAATAAATAGGACTACAGGAGGGTCCCAAAAATAATGCACAAAACTATAAAACTACAATGATAAGTCAACAGATAATATAAAAATATTATGAATAAATAGTTATCGGCACACTGAAAATATTAATAAATCGGAAACTAAAAGCCAGCTCCTTTCCAAATAGTTTTTATGAAGAGTTGAAAGCAGTAGACTCAAAGGACAAAGTACACTTTTTGTGTGTGTGTAATAAGAATGGAGAGCCATGCTGTGTTGTGTTATAAGCTTTTCTCCATAAGTTTGTGTTTAAAATATGTACAAGTATTAATGTAAAAATATTAAAAAATAATTACAAACAAAGTTATCATGGTCATTTTCCATTCTTTATTCAAAGGAGTCAGAAATGATTGAAGAATAAAATGCTTTCTAAAGGAAACCTCAAACTCTATGCAAATAATTAGAATCCAAGTACTTCATACCTTGAAAACACAATGTATTAACAAAGAATAAAAGGTAAATTTGGCAGAATGCTGTGTTCTGTTATGTAATTGTTGGTTGGTAAAGCTTCCAAAGCCTTCTCTTACTGAAATTATTGAAATGTCCTTCGAATCAGATGGTGTACCTTTGATAAAAGAATTCCCTTGAATTCTGGAAAGATTTCAATCTGATTCAAATTTGAAACCAATTTTGAGTGAAATTTAAACTTAGCAAATTGAAATCTTGAATTTCCATCTGTTAATTGTGCATAAAAACAAATTTAATGCTTTCACGCTAATTCTAGTGATTTGACAGGCTTATATTCGAAAGTCCCATTTTTATGTAGTTCAGCTTTGTTAAAATTCCTAGCTATATATGTGATCCAGAGCAGAGTTCAATAGAGAGAATTTAAAAATGTAAACACTATAAATTAGGAATACCAATTATGTGTTCTGAACCAAGGTAAAGTCTGAGCAACAGGATCTTTCTCTCCTTCAGGGTCACTTACAATATTCTTAACCAGAAGGCAGAAATGGTCCCTTCTTTCCCAGGGAAGACCCATTCTATAATGGAACTGTGCCACATACATCTCAGGATCACTTGTCTGAGGTCGGAATGTAACGAAGTCCAGCATCTTGTAGCAATTTCCTCAAACGAAAGGCATTCTAGACTTTCTCATCGTCACAAGAAGACGTTTGTACTCACAGGGTAAAGTGTCTAATAACACAATAAGTGGCCTCTCATAGCTCAACATTACTTTAAAAATAATGGCTGATTTCCTCACCTGTGGGACAGAAAACAAGGTAATTCTGGATGACAAATCACTTTAATAAATGACACAGAGAAATATTGGATTGTCGGAAAAGTCATGACGTATTTTTTCTATGTTTTTTGTTGCAAAAATGCATCATGACTTTTCCGTCAACCCAATAGATTTCAACGAAGTCACTCTACCTAGGACAAAATTTTTTCCTCTTTCTTTACTGACCATCATTCATCTGTAATCTCAGCTGGAGAAATTTCCATTTAATTAGTGAGTATTACTAATTAAAGATACTTGTTATTTAGGGATTTTTTGTGGACTTTAAAGAATCTTAAGTTTTTGTTATTGAGTTTTCATTGTCAGAAGAAACAGACAAATTAATGGTAACATGATTTGATATCATAAAATATATGACAAACTATTTCACCCTCCCAGCTTTATTATTTAAAAAGGATGACCATGGGGACATTGGTATATCATACTAAATAGTGTGTATTTTATCCTTTCATCCTATCAGGAGATAATAGAATGGAAAGGATTAGGATTTTAGTTTATACTCTGTTTCTCAAACATCTATTTTCTTCTTCTCTCCTTTACTAATAGAATACTCCCTCTCCTTTTATCTGGGCTAATGGCTAAAACCTAGAAGACTATATTTCTTTGCCTCACTTCACACAAATATGCCTATGAAATTAAGTTCTTGACAATGACCCCCTTGATGAGCAAAAGTGACATGCACACGTTGCAAGTCATGGCCTTGAAAAGCGGTTGCTTATTTCCACTCCTTTTCTCTGTTCCTGAGAGCTTAAATGTTATTTTGGTCATGGTCAGCCAGCTACAATCAGGTGTATGAGTGCTACATCTGAGAGAAAAGCAGAGCGAGAAGATAAAGGAGCCCACATCCCTGGAAAATTTGGGGAGGGGCAGCCTGAGTCTTTCTGAACCCTTCACCAACACCTGGACTGTTATGTTGAGAAAAATATCAACATCAGTTTCTTTTTTTTGTTTTTGTTTTTGTTTTTTGTTTTTTGTTTTTTAAGCTGAGCCATCCTGCTACCTGTTGGCAGCTCAGCGGCTGCTCAGCTCGGGCTGGACTTGAACCGCTGTTGCTCAGAGCTCAAACTCTTGAGCGAGCTCTTAACCAACTGAGCCACTCGGCCGGCCCCTAACATTGGTTTCTTTAAACCACTGTATTTAGGAGTGTTTTAGTTGCGGAAATTTAATTTATATCCTGCAAATAGAAAAAAAAAAATGGTACCTGACAATAAGGTGGTTTTGTAATAAAATCCTAAAGTATATGACATTGGCCTTGTAGCATGGACACAGGCACCACAAGCAGGCAGACTTTTGATCTTGGCTAGCTGTAGAAAACATTGTTAAATCAATCTATCACAATTTGGAAAGCAGTTCACATTTTCTACAGAATCTGTAGCTCTAGAAATGGTTAGAAAATGTTAGGATATCCCTGGTTTGAGTTTCTTGTTTTTTGTTTTTTGTTTTTGCTAGTTTGTTTGTTTTTATCTTGTTAGTTCCTAGCAGGATATTGTCAGAAATATGAACTCCTAAAAGAATTAGACCATTCGAAGCAGAAATTGCAAGAGATATATCTGTTCTATGGAACGTTCTTTCTGCCCATGGCCTGAACTATCAAGTGACTGGGGGTCTTAATTACTTGAGATTTTGCAGTGTTGGCATAACCAACTACTCCTTACCCTCAAACAGTAGAATTTATAATTGTGACCTCAAGCTTGCCTCAGAGCTTCTATTTAAATGTCCTCTGCTACCCGGTGGGAATCAGCCCAGAAGCAAATATTAGATTCAGCTTGTTCTAGTTTCAGAAAACATCTTGTTTCAGATGGCATCCAGGTAATCACAAATAGCCCGAGGGAGAGGGTGATATTCAGAACACTGCGATGGACAGCTCAGGAAATGTGTGGATGAAGTGTTTAGCTATAGGCACTTGTACATGGAACTGACTAGAAGCATATATTTGGAAGCCTATAAGGCTCATGTATGCTGCCAAAGAAACCACACTCCTGGCCTAGAAAATCTGTGTCTTTTCAAACCCCAAAGCAAAGTTGGGGATACCAAACCTGTGCCAGCATGGGGCTGGGCAGGCCTTCATAGGGCATGCTCTCCAAGGCCAACGACAGAGGTGGGCACAGGGAATAATGAACAAGCAGCAGCAGCGGAGGCAGCAGATGGTCTTAGGAGCTGCCAAAGAACAATTCTTCCTAATTTTGGCCAAGCAGGAATTGATAACTACCATAGAACAGTGACTGTTATGTGTTCCCCATTCGAGTTTTCTGAATGAAGAGCTTAATGCTCACACTGCACCACTGAGCATAATGGAGAACACATAAACCTATGTATTAAAAATGAGTTGTCGTACCGTAAGGTGTCACACTTGAAACGGACGGAACGTGCTATTCCTTATCCAGGGATCCTGGACTCATTTTGAGCTGGATGGAAAGCCTGAATGCGACATTGGGATGTCTTTCTATAGTGTGTGTGTGTGTGTGTGTGTGTGTGGTGTGTTGGAGATATGTTTTATGTAGGAGAAGAGGGATACTTTTGTGTTCATAAGGGTTAATTGTGGAAAATTTTCCTTTTGAAAGAAAATACTTACCATCTAGAGACTGCATTTGCGTGAGAACAAATTCTGGTCAATGGGAGGTAAACAGACGATATACATGCAAATTATAGGTCATGTCTTCAAAGGAAGTTGTGTACTCCTCATTCTCTTTTCTTCCTTTTCTGGTATCAGAAAAGTAGCTGGGGGTATGAATGAAGAGGCATCCTAATGAGTGGTGAACACCACACTTGAAAGGTCCTGAATGGCTAGATTACTCTGTGAGTAGAAAAGCCTGTCCTATTACATGAGAGAGAACTGGGCCTTTATCAAACTGAATCACCATCTTTCAGATCTTTTTAACAGCAACATCCTTTGCTAATCCAAGAGAGGATGCATATGAGATTTACAGTTTAAGATGCCGCCTCTGACTGTGGATGACAGGCTGGAAGAAGATAATCCAATTAGAAATAGCCGTTGTGAGAAATGATGACATAAAAATATAACACAGTGACAGTGGCAATAAAGATGAAGACACTGCTTTGCAAGATTGGAGAAGTAAAAGTGACCAGACATTTTCAACTAATTAAATATGGATGTTAAAAAATGAAGTAAGTTTTAGATGAGTCCAAATTGTTTCAGTATATGCCTTTTTATGCCAGGTACTTGGTTATTGGCTGTGCATTAGGAGAAAAATAATGCTTCAGTGAAGAAAGTTATAGTTTTGACAAGACAACAAATGAATATACACACATATGAAAAAATTAAGGCAGGAAGTATTTGTTTAATTACCAGAGTTAAATTCAGTCTATAAAAGCTATGAGCTTTCAAGGTAAAAACTCTTTATAGAAGAAAACAATAAAAATGTTTCACTTAGGCCTGGTCATAAAAGGATGACTCAAATTAAGATAGGAAAGAGAACAGATGGAAAAGACAAAAGCTAGCCATGCAATTATGGTTAATATTTGCTATTTCCAGAATCCTAGTTTGAAAATTTGTATTTAATTTTGTCATAGAGATTGTCCACTTTTCAACCTATGAGTTTGATAAAGTTAAAGAAAATGCTGTTATTCTAAATAACACACACATACAAGCACAGATGCCCACACACACACACTCCACCTCTAAGTATTCAGATTTTAGATTTCTTCAATTTTATAAGTTAAAAAAAGTAAATTCTTTATAGAAGTGACAGGTTTATGTTTATTTTAAGATTTGGCATGATATTTGCCATCATCACCAAAGATTTGTAAAGATAAAATTATCTTTCCTTAATTATGTTTCTTTTTAAATTTTTTTAAATTTATTGTTAGTTTCAGGTATACAGAACAATGCAATAGTTATCTTTTTCACCCTCAAAAAATAACAACCCTCCTTTCCCTATCTATTGCCCTCCCTCCTACGATATCATGCTTATCTATTACAATTCCATTGACTCCATTCCCACTCTCTACTCCATGTCCCATGACTATATGTATATATAATTATAGTTGACATACAATATTATTCAACTTCAGCTTCAGAAATACAGTGTGGTGGTCAGTCCTCTACACTGACTATAAAGTGGTCTCCCCCACAAGACATGAGTCCTTCTGGCCCACTAAGAAATATTTACAACATTATTGATTATATTCCCCAGACTGTCTTTTTCTATCCCTGAGGCCATCCATAATTGTGTTTTAATCAGGATGATGAAATATTCCTTGTATACAATATACATTGCATTTTAGGTATATAATAATGTGTATACCATTTATTGAATACATATTATATTGAGGTTCTAATTTCATGTGTGTATTCACTCATTTAAGAAAGATGGAGGAAGAAAAAAAAGAAGAAAAGGAAGAAAAAAGGGGGTGGGGTAGGAAGGGTGGGAGGGAGGACAGAAAGATGGAAGGACGGAAGTTCAATGAAGGTATATTTTATACAATTATAAGACTATTAAGTTTGAGGGATGACTGTATTCTTCATTGTTTGCAACAATCACACTCTTGACATGGCTGAAATTTGTATTCTGAAAATTCTGCTAAAAGATGAACACATGCATTGTGTTTAGTAATATTTGAAAAGCATTCTTCCCTTGGCTGCACTCTCTAAGTCTCTCCCAGAGTGTGATGATGACCCAAGTCTCTTAATAATTCCCCCCATAAAGTCCACAGCTCCATCTGTATTCACCCTCTTCACTTCCTTCTCTCTACTTTCTGTCCTATTTTTCTCTTTCCTGCCAGTTATATCCTGCCCATAAAAACATAAAATTGCTCTATATCTCTCCAGTTCCGTAACTCGACTATAATTTACTCTCCCAATATGCCAGGATAAAGATTGGAAAGCAAATCACACAATGTCAGCATATCCTTCAGAGGATTTGAAGAAAGAAAAAGGGACCACTGAACATTTATGAGTTAAATTTTGTATTGTTCCATTCGGAATTATGAAAGTGTTATGCAAAACTTCTAGAAATAAAACTCTTTTTATACCTTGAGGATTCAGTGTCCAAGGCATTCATGACATTAAAATAGTCTGACTCTAGAAAGTTGTTAATAAATCCCTGAAAGTATATTTTGTATTCTGGGAAACTGAGCACATACAACAGCAAGCAGCATAATTCTATCTGGCTCCAGTAATTGACCAATTTGTTTGAAAGATAGAAATGTGCCCTTTACTCTGAGAAAAATGAAAATTGAACATCCATATCCAGTGCCTGTAGCCAATTGACTTTATTGTGGGAAGTTCTTTACAAAATCTGATATTGCCCAAAGTTATCATCACTGTCCACTTTGCTTTTGTAAATGCTCCGTCATATTTTGATTTTTTGTTCAGTAGAATTTCTTCCTCATTTATTAATTTAACAGACATTTATTGCATCCAGACACTGTTCTAGCCACCATACCTGTTTCTAGGAATACAATATGAATAGAAAAAGAACTCTGATCTCAATTAATTTATGGTCTTTGCATTTGTAAATATGTAAGGGTCACACATGTAACAGGAGGCTCGGTAGAGCTGTGTTGGGGAGGAAAGTGAAACAAAGAAGGAATGCTGAGTTCAATCCAAGAGATGGAAAATGACTACATGATGCTAAAAATTGAAAGTTTAATAGACATTTGACAAGTGGAAAGCGTTGGAGGGCATTCTAAGCAGAGAGGGCATGTGTGGAAATCAGCTTGGTGTATGGGAGAGGTGGGAGTCTGTAGAAGATGCTATTAACTGCAAGAAGAAACTGAAGAATTCTGCAGGAAACCTTGACTTTGTTTTAATTTTGGTTAATTCATTTTATTACTCTTGGATCTAAATTCATCTTACTTCCCAAGGGCCAAGTGTTACTAATATTATGGGATCAAAAAGAAAATGCATTCATGTAAATGCCTAAGAGATATCTATGTTTTTGTTGTTCCTTTTCTTTTATCCCCTAAACAAATATATAGCCATTGTCTATTATAAGTGATTATAAATGTTTCTTCAATCTAGTATTGAAACAAAATACTCAAAAAATCTTAAATCAGAAATTATATATATATATATATATATATATATATATATATATATTTAGCTGAGCCATCCTGCCACCTGTTGGCAGCTCAGTGGCTGCTCAGCTCGGGCTAGACTCGAACCGCTGTTGCTCAGAGCTCAAACTCTTGAGCGAGCTCTTAACCAACTGAGCCACTCGGCCGGCCCTCCAGAAATTATATTTTAACTTCTGTGCTGCAACAATATATGACAAGTGTGAACCATTAAGTCCACAGAAATAGTAAGTCTACAGAAGTAAGGCAAAAATTCAAGTTTTCACAGAATTACCAATGTTAACAGTTATTTCTTATTATTTAGTGAAATCATTGCTTAATTTATTTCCTATGGGGCTAACAAAAAATAATAGTACAATTTGGAATCTCAAATGTCAATGCTAGTATATTATAGTAATTATAAATCAGTATTCCATTAAAATGTTGTTCACTTTACATATGAACGTCTACATATTTGCAAAGTATACTGTGACAATTAGACACAGATTGCATATCATTAAAGAATTAGACTAATCTGAAAAAAATAATGTAGTCTTAATAAAACTGTTTAAAATTATAATATCAATAGATGTATTATGTACATAATCCTTCAAGTTTAGTTAGACAGACATATATTAATATAGATGTGTACCTATCCAGCTTGTATAAACTATTAATTATCTGTCAATATCAATTTTCTTCTTTCCACTTTAGTAATAAAACTTCCTGAGGTATAGATAGATATATGGCACCCAGCCAGAGACCATATTTCAGTCTTTTTCCAACTATAACCACATGGCCAAGTTCAGGTCAGTGCAAGATGAGCAGTCATGTCCTTTGGAAAGGCCTCTCACTCTCCGGGTCCGCTTTCCTCCTCTTTTACAGGCTGAGATGTGGGGATGGAGGTAGGTAGCCAGCTTTGGCCAAGCACAGGGTGCAGCACACATGAGAAGAGGGGAATGACACAGCAGAGGGGCCTTGGGACCTGAAGGATGACCTACAGAAGCTGTTGCTCATCTCCTTGAGCAGCTCAGCATTTTACTTCTCATAGCTTTATAGAAATATAGCATAAAAAAGTAAATGTATCATTTAAATTGTGCAGTTTGATAAGCTTTGGTAAATGCACACAGCATGCCGCCACCATCAAAATCAAGTTTTAGGGCACCTACCACCCCCAAATTTCCCCCTATGTTATCCTGCAGTAAACTCCCTGCTTCATGCGAAAGCCCTGGCCACAACTGCTCTGCTTTATCACCATAATTTTGTCTTTTATACAACTTTATATAAATAGAATCATGTATTATGTAACATGTTTTTGAGATTTATCCACCTTTGTTTGTGCATAAGCAGTTCATTACTTTTTATTGATTAGTGGATTCCGTTTTATGAATAGACCACTTAAAAAAATAAACCCTGTTCACCAGTTGATGGACTCTTGGATTTTGTCCATATAGGGGCTGTGATGAATAGTGCTTCCATCGGCGGTGAGAGCAAGTATTTGTACGGCCGTACGCTTCAATGCAGTTTGATAGATAACTGGGAAAAATTACAATTCACATTGTAAGTATATGTTTATTTTTCAACAAACTGTCAAGCAGTTTTCCAAAGTGGTTGCACCATTTTACATTTCCTGTATATGAAGACTTCAGTTTCTCCACATCTTTACCGGTGCTGGTCTTGTCAATCTTTCTAGCTATTCTCGTAGGTATTTAGTTACTGTTAGTGATTTTAATATATTCATTTATGAAACATGTTTTTAAAATTTTTGTCAATTTTTAATTATGCTTTATTTTTCTCATTGAATTGTAGGTGTTCTTTGCATAAAGGACTATATATATATATATATATATATATATATATATAGAGAGAGAGAGAGAGAGAGAGAGAGAGAGATGACATATGACATAAATAGAGACAAATAGATGGATAGATATGGATATAGATATGTATTACAATGGCTTTGTCAAATATTTTCTTAATATGAAGTTTGTCCCTTCATATTTTAAGTGTCTCTAAATAAGCAAAAGTTTTATATTTTGGTAAAGTTCTCCTTAACTATCTCTGATATTTATTTGGCAAAAAATAAAATAAAATATTTTACTATAAACCTGTTATCTTAGTCTCTGTTAAAGCAATTAAAGGAATACCTTACTTAATGTATGAAAATTCTACACCAGTATACGAGCAGCTTTCTAAAATAAATTTATACTACTTTGTAAAGTAAAGCATACTAAATTGTTTTAAAAATTTAAAGAATCTTCATTTTCAAGAAAATGTGACTAAATATGTAAACTCCAGCCCTTTTTTCTAACTGAAATGGCTTCAGTGTAAAAGGGTGAAATCAGGATCAACTCTGGAAAATAGACTTTCTGTACATTCACAACTTTGAGGGGTGCAGTGCTATTTGTTTGCAAGACTGCACTTTAAGAACAAACACATAAATACAGTCCATTTTAGGAAGTGTAAAGACCCCACTGAAAAATCCCGTTACTTTTTCTATACCAATTCCCAGCTCATGAGAAGCTGAAACTCAAAAGCAGTGTATTAAGATTATATGAGCACATATGGAAACTTTGGCAAATGTTGGAAACCACATAGAGCAAAAATTTCAAAGTATCCTAATGTTCCTCCCTTTTACCACAGGAAGTGGGTCAAAATTAGCAGATCGGTGCCTGCTGCTGATATGTGACAAGAGTAATCCTATCATCTAGGGAATGTGATCATTAAAGTTGCTTATTATAGTTAATATATGAGGAAAAATGAAAGGAAGAAAAGGAGGGAGGGAGGAAGGACAAGAAGGTGATGATGGTAAAGAGAGGACAAGAGAGAGAGAAAGAAAAGCAAACAGGCACATGTTTTAATAATGGTGTATCATTCTTCTTATGCCCAAAGCACAAGTAGACCTCATTTGGCAATGTTGAACTCCAAAACATCTTTGATAGACTCCACATCAATTTTGAATGCTGAAATTTAAAAAAAAAATCACTTTGTAAAGGAAGGAAGGAATGCAGCTAAAAATGTGAAAGAAGAATGTGCAAAAGAAAAGTTTAGACAATGCCCCACCTCTTATTACCAAACAAAAAGCGTCCTCCAATTCCGCAGTCTCTTCCAACCCAGTCACATTTGCTGCTGTTGACTGGTTTCCTTTGTGAAGCCTTTCCTCCAGGTTGTAAAGATGTTGCCCTTTCAGTTAACTCCTTTTGGCACATGCCTTCCACCCTTCACTTCCTTTGTTGACTCTGTGCTTCTACTTCCTGTCATTAGATATCGCTTCTTCACTCTCCATCAGTGATATTTATCTATGCCCATGCTTTAAAATACTAAATAGATTATGTCAATCTCTGGGTATAACTCATTAATGACTTTCATTATATGTGAAATAAAATTCAATTCCCCAACATACTTTTAGAAACCATGCATGATCTTGATCCTGGTTACCTTTCTGATTTATTCCATGCTGTTCTCAACTACTGCCCTAATCCCTTCCATTAATCCAGACCGAGGACCTTTACACATACATTTGTTTTTTGCATAGAGTTCTATTTTAGTCATAATCCCAAGGTAAGTCCTTCTCTTCTTCTAGCTCTCACCATAAATATCTCATTATCAGAAAAATCTTCCCTGCAAACCTAAATAGCATAGCAACTTTTTCTGAGTATCTATTTTATGTCTTAATTGGTCCTATTTTCAGTCTTTATCGTGATTTGTCATTATTTAATTTACTTATGTGTTTACTTACTTGCTCTATTACCCCCATGATGTATAAACTCTATGAGAGCATGCATTTTGTCAGCCTGGAAGTCGAAGCCTGGAAGCTAGTACTGTACATGGCACATGATAGATATTTGGATACATCTAATGAATAGATAAATGAACTCAATGCTTCATGTGCCTGATCTACTTGCTATTTTTCAGTGTATCAAAACATGTATTACTTCTGTTGTTTTGGTTTTTCTCTTCTTCTTTTCTTTGATATTCCATTATACTTTCAAAGCTCCAAAGTAATGGAGCTTTGCTGAGTGCCACTGTCTCTTTCCCAAAAAGCCAATTAACCAATTAGCTACAAAAGAATACCTTAAGAAATGGAAAATAATTAATTTCTTTATAAAATCTCATAGCATTTGTGTAAAGGGGTCTTTTCCTAAGGAATTCTTATAATACATTACTGTTGGTATAGGAATTTTGACTTTTAAATGTTATATTTTTTTCCTATATTAAAATAATATACTCTTCAACATTTGCTGAAGTGAAGTTTTTGATATATACACAACGTTTGTATTAAAAAATACTACCTTGCAATGGGTAACTAGTAATGGACCAATAGGTTATATTGCCTATGGGTGAGGCATATAGTACATTCAAAGGATTCTTAAGATTTAATATTATTGGTTTTGTTTATATGCACCAAAAGAAAACATGAATACTTATGCTTCTTTATATTGCATGGGTGCATATAAAAACATAATTTAGAGTCATCAGAGGGAGAGAATAAACTAGAAAAAAAAATTCTGTACCTGCAGAGTTCCTGGGTTTAAACACATGGTAATTCCATGTGGGTTTGAATATCTGTGGAAGGGTGCCATGTTTTTGTGGGTCTTTTCAAGGGATTGGAGTTAGAAACACATTTAGAATACATAGTCATCAATAAGTAACTGTCCCTTCAATTGTTTTCTGCTTATGGCAATGCATTGTAACACAAATCTTAAAAAATGGTAGGGATCCTGATTTGAGGTTAACTTAAAACATAATGTTACTGTAAAGAAAAATCACTCTTTACCTATGATATAAACATATTTTTCTTTTATTGTTTTCTGAAAAATTGGGCACACCTAAGACCTTGAAATACAGAGAACTGGTGGATTTAATTCATAAAATTGTGTGTTGCTTAATACCACAGGTCTAGTGAAAACACACACACACTTCTATACATGAAAACCTGTTTTGGAGACAGGGCTAAGTAACCTTTGGAATACAAATTATTATTTTACTGGGATCTACATGTATAATTAGTGGAAGGCAACCTGTTTTTAGCTATTCGTACACAAAAATATTCTATCCAATTGTCATGGTAAACCAAAATTTCCAAGGGAAACCATACGTCAAAAAAAGTGACCAGGGTATTTTGAGCTAATATTAGGTAATGTCTGCATAAAAATCAGGGCATGTTAAGAGTCTATCCTGTGATCTCAGAATGCAGATTTTGTTTCTCCATCTAAAGTTAATCAACACAACCCTTTATTACATAAGGTAAAATAAATCTATGGTTCAAATATTTGGCTCAAAAATCTGGGTAAAGTCTTAACTATTTTTAATTTGCAAAAACCAGGTCATTGAAACATTGTACGTAACACTAAGTACTTCAATTTTAGAGAAGGAAGGCAGAATTGAACTAAATCAAAGCATAATATTTGGATTTAGACCTAGTTTTGAATTTCATTACACTTCCTGATTGGCAAAGGACCCACCGTTTACTAATTTGTAAAATGTAGATAGCAATAGTTTTCCACATGGCCATTGGTAACAAAGGAGGTGATGATAATTAACTTCTCTGCATGAATATAGTGCCGGGAAAGCTCTTATGAGAAAGACTCCCTTATCATTTTGATGTAGAGAGAATGCCCTTTGGTATTCGATATCGTCAATGAGCTAAAACTGTGGAGTGGATGCTTCTTATTTCTTCCCCCTCTAGACCATTTATTATACTAAACAGAGGCTCCTATTGTAGTCTGTTTAGTAAAAAAGTCAGCAAGATGTCATTTTTACATTGTAACATTTCCTTCTGAATATTCCACTTGTGAAAATAATAGCAAAACACAGAGAAACAGGTACTGGGTCTTTGTGTAGTTTGGATTTTCTATCAGTTGGTGTCAAAATAAGAAACAGATGGTACCCAGGAAAGAGGAGGAATGCTACTTAGAAAGAAAACACACACCGTACATCATGCCATAATCTGAGGGTAGAGGCAGTGGATCTGTTAACACATATAGCCTTAAAGGAACTCTGACTGTATGACATTCTGGAAAAAGACACAGCTATGTAGATAGTGAAAAGATGAATGGTTGTCAATGGTTAGGAAGGAGGGAGAGATGAATAAGGGGTACTTGAAAGATTTTCAGGGCTGTGAAACTGTTCTCTATGATGCTGTTATGGTGGATACATGTCATTATTGTCCAAACCAATAGAACATACGACACCAAGAGTGAACCCTAATGTAAACTATGGACTTACAGTGACAATGACATGTCAATGTAGGTTCATCAGTTGTAACAAACAGACCACTGTGGTGCAGCATGACAGTGGGACAGTCAGTAACTTGTGTGAGAGTAAATGGTATATGGGAACTCTGTGCATTTTGCTCAGTTTTGTTGTCAACCTAAAACTGCTCTAAAAAATAAAGTCTATTTAAAGTACACTAATCTTACTGTCTTCCATCCCCCAATCTCTTGCCTGGTTATCTATGGACTAAAATAACTGGAGGCCATTAGAGTACAAGGGCCTTGTTAGTATACTCTGTGCCGTCCAGCCAATCAGATTGGAGGGCAGGAGAGAAGGCGGGAGAATAGATCTCTCCAGGCATAAATGGAACATATGTATCATAGACATCTTATGAATGTTGAAACTGTTACAAAGTTTCCTGGCAGTATTTTCAAAACAATATTTCTTATTATCAGCAAGTTAGAGCATTGCATTAGAGCTTGTTGGAAAGATTCAATGTATTGAGTGACCTTGACCACACTGGTTAAAGAAAAATATTCCATATGAAATACCATTGGGTCATATGTGTCATATTCAAATATAGCACACAATTGTAGCAAAATATTAATACATATAATAACATAATAGGCGGAGTTCTAATAAGTATTAGGTTGGCCATTCATGTTTAGATGAAAGGTTATTCAAGAGAAGAGCACAGATAAAATAAATCCTAGTAACAGGGGCCCAAAATGAACTTATTATTATAGAAGTACAGGAGGGTAACTCAGAACTCGGATGTGACAAACACAACTCTGACAGCTTCTAGATAAATAACTCAGATAACCTGTTTTTCATCTTTTAAAAAATAATATAATAATATCTACATCAAAAGTATTATGGTGGAGTTTAAATTACATAATGTATGTAAAATATTTAACACACTGCAATGGTCATAGAAACTGTACAATAAGTATTTGCCATAATATTACTACCACCAAAATTATTTTTAATATTAACACAATTAGAATTGCTTTTATAAATCTGTTATACTGTTGATTTTTCTAAATATTCACTCACTTCTGCTTTAGCATGTGGCTGATATAGTTGTAAAGGAGTCCTGCATTTATCTTCCTGAGTATTTTATTTAGTGGCTAACTTATGTGCAGAGCACATTTTGTGTCTTGTAAAGCTACTGTTGGACAGTCTGAACCTAAGGAAAGCTGATTTTTATTATCTGATTTAACACATGCAAGGGAAACATTGCCACTAAAACTTGTATATTGCTGCCAGTGTATTGGCACTGCAGCGAAAGTAGCTGAGAAAGAGCTTAATTGAAGGTCATCTACTCAAATCATATTTGCAGTGTGGAATTTATTGCTAAAGAGAGAACCAAAGACAAACATAGAATTTGACATTTGAGAACCAATATCAGAGCATAAAGAATAGAAGGCCTGCGGCTTTGGGATTCAAAACTATCTGGAATTTCAGCAGTGGCCATCAAAATACTGACTTTAATGTGATACAAATAGTGTGATTAACATTAGTTTTCTGACTGCAGCACCATTTCAAAAAATAACAGCCTCAAACACTATACAGACCCTCAAAGTCAAGGTTTGTTTTTGTTTTTTTATAATTAATAACAAAGATCAATCATAAGTAATTCACAGTGCAAGCACCAGGTAATTTAGCGTCCTTCTTAAGTAGCAATCTGGAGAATTTAAACAATCACCATTCATTCGCATTCTCTGTGGGATACTGAAGGCCTAGGGATGTATGAGTTACTGAGATGCATGCACTCAGTTTTTATTGAAGCTGCTTTTAGAGGAAAACAGAGAAGTGAGAAAATGGCTCGGTCAGTAGCAGTGTTTTGAAAGAATATGGGAGGTATCCAGGTACTACGAGGCAAGGAGCCAGTAAGGAACATTACCTGTGACAAAGTTTTTCCTAGGACCAAACAGAAGAGGCATTTATCAAGCTTGGGAAATTAATGTTAGATGTGGAGTGAGATATCCCATTATTTAAACTAGAATATACACAATCCCCTGCATTTAAAGATGGCGTGTTCCAGATCCTGAACAAAAAGAAAATCCATGAATGATGTATATACGTACAGAAAAAAAATCTAATTAGTGAGCTGAACAACTAGAAAGGGCATCTCCATACAAGACAGGAAAGAAATGATAGTTCAGTCATCTACGGAGTTGAGACTGCAAGTTTGTTCTCTGAAGTTTTGATCGGATGAGATAACAAGGATATTGAGAAAATATAAAATCTTAAATTACGAAACTGAAAATAAAATAAAAATATCACTCTAAGCTTATGATTCTTTTGTGAAAGTATGACAATAAAATAAAGATGAGAATTACTGGGGTAATTACAGGAACAAGGCTAGCTAGGTTTGTTTCAAATACTATGTCAATTTATCTCATACTATTTTATATTTGTGGATTTCATTAAATATTTAATTGGTATAAGAATTTTAGAATTTAACCCAGCCATGGAATAATGAAGGGATGTGCCTGATTCATATATCTGTGCAGTGTAATATTATGTAAAGCATTTTAAATTGGGGAGGAGGGAGAGTGCTTCCAGAAATAGTTAATAGTCATATGAATTTTCAATCAAGTGATGGAGAAAAAACATCTGTTCATCTTTAGTGTTAATGATTTGGCTTTGGGGAAATAAATATGCCACTGACACTAATTTTAGTGAATCGACTAAGCATGGGTTATGATTCAAGAAAGTGATGAATTTATTTTCTACTATAAAACAATAGCCAAGAAGGAAAGATGAATAGAAAGAAAGAAAAAAGAAAGAAAGAGAGAGAGAGAGAGAGAGAGAGAGAGAGAGAGAGAGAG
>NW_017731490.1:191797-193220 GCF_001890085.2 Hipposideros armiger | reverse complement strand
AGGAAGGAAGGAAGGAAGGAAGGAAGGAAGGAAGGAAGGAAGGAAAGGAAGGAAGGAAGGAGGGAGGGAGTGAGGGAGACAGGGAGGGAGAGGGAGGGAGGGAGGAAGGGAGGGAGAGAGAAGGGGAGAGAGAGAGGAAGGAAGGAAGAAGAGTACAGAAAAATACAATGACAGAACTGGATCCAAATATTTGCCAATTATGCCATTGGATGAAAGGAATATTTCAGGAAAGTGAGCTCCTAGTTATTGGTTTTGGTTTGTGTTCTCTTTCTCAATTTTTAGAAATCTGATAAACAGAGACCTTTGTCTTGGGGAAAAACTCACTCACTCCAGTGAGAATGAAGGCAAGCCTGTTTAGCCTAGATGAGAATACCACAAGCCATGGTAAAACAAACAAACAAACAAACAAACAAACAAACAAACAAACAAACAGGCTGCATCAATACTGAAGTCCTCTGCTCTGTCTAAATAAGAAAGCCTTTAACGTTGATACTGGGTTACTGCAAATCATAAACCAATAAAATATTAGAATGTATAAATATATCAAGTAGAGTGCTTCTGTTTTCCGAGGGGGATTTTGACTAAATCACAGTTCAGAGCACATTCGTTTTGTTTTGTTGTTTTTTTTAGGCTAAGTGTTTTTCACATGATTCTGTGCCTTAAAAATGCAGTGAAAACTTTTTTTGCAAAAGGGAGCTGTTCCTGGTCCTGACACAAGACAGCTGTCCAGGCTCTAATTGGACTATAATGGAGTGATGGAGTTGGACTGGAAGTGACACAGCTGGGAACACTAATGAAACTGGGAGCTCTCTGTTTACTAGGACTAAGACTTCCTTAATGTCCTTCCATTTTCTACTATTGTACTTGTGACTCATTTGTTACCTGACTTGTAGAGTCGCTAATTAAGAAAAACACCCAAGGGTCTGCGGAGTGGCTCAGTTGGTTAAGAGTGTGAGCGCTGAGCAACGGGGTCGACGGTTCAATTCCCACACGGGCCAGTGAGCTGAGCTGCACCTCAGCTGAGCTGCTGCTGAGCTGCCAAGAGGTGGCAGGATGGCTCAGCTGGTGAGAGCACGTGCTCCTAATAACAAGGTTTCCAGGTTCAACTCCTGCATGGAATGGTGGCTATGCCCACCTGCAACTAAGATTGAACACAGCACCTTAAGCTGAGCAGCTGTGAGCTGCCGATGGGCTGGATGGCGACTGGACTTGGAGCTAAGCTAGCTGTGCCCTCCACAACTAAGATTGAAAGACAACAACTTGGCTGTTCCAATTCCCCAATTCTCCAACACTGTTCTCCTTCCCCAATAAAATCTTTAAAAAAAAAAAGAAAAAGAAAAATACCCCAAAATGAATACATAACAAGTAAAAAAAGGAATAAGATATATATATATATATATATATATATATATATATATATATA
>NW_017731490.1:166109-191788 GCF_001890085.2 Hipposideros armiger | reverse complement strand
TATATATATATACATATATGTATATATATATATGGTTAGTTCTGAGCTTTTCATGAGCTATTATTCCTACCTCCAGAAAATGCCAGACAGCGTTAGGCGGAATAACACATCAGAAAAAGCTATTTAAAACAATTTTTAATTGGAAAGTTATCTACCAAGTCCTAAAAGTTAAAAGCTTGTTAAAGGACCCTGGGATTAGGCTGATTTGTATGAAGAGGTTAAAGACAGCCATCAACCAGCAGACATGAACTCTCTTCCTTTGTGGTCTTTTCTTTCCTCCTGGGTTATTTCCAGGAAAGGACATGGGAGAGAATGTTTCTAGTATTGAATCCTGGTGTATAATTTATCAAATCCACAAGGTAACTCAATCAATGATTTTTATGTTTTTGCTTTATGCAGGATTACACTGTACATTTTGCTTAGTTCATTAAAAGAATAGGAAAAAACTGAAGGCAAAATGTTATATTGAATTCTCATTTAGAGTCTTTGGATGCCCAATGATTTCAATTAGTTGAACTTTCATTGTGTAAGGTAGAATTTTGTCCTGAAGTTTTAGCCTTATCTTGTGCTTCCTCTGCCATTTTTCTTCAAGTAGGCTGCATTATGTTAAATGATTTCTTTTCTATTATAAGTTATACATTAGTAAAATCTATCGAAAGAGTAAATTGTTTTCTTTGCATTCTACTTGCATTAATGACATGAATAAGGAATGAGACAAAGAGTTTTGTAGTTGTGTTTGGATAAATAATTCTTAAATATAATTGGAAAATAAAAGAAAAAAATACTATCCAAAAAAAATATCCTGAGGTTGGAAACAGTATCATTTCTTGAAGCAACAAGTAGGTTCTGCAACAATTGATGTAATGCTTTCTAAAAGGAATCTATCAGTCATGTTGAGGGAGCACTAGAGAAAAACTCCCTAGGGCAACACAAGGGAGTTTTCATTTTGCCTCAAGGTTGGTCTCTTTGGAGAAACCTACCTGCATACACCATGAAGAAGACCAGAGGACAATATTATATTTTCCTCTCAATAGGTCATGGCTAAAAGCAAAACTTGGAATACTGACTAGCTAAATATCATTCTTTTGTTATTAGACAGTCGATGTGAATGGATACACACCAGAATTTACAGTAGACTATCAATGCAACTAGTTCCACTGGTGTGATACTTAAGATTATCTTAATGAGTATAATACTTAATAAGTGAGGCAGATGTGGAATAAATGTTGAAATAAAAACACCAAAAAGGCCTTTTGGGGGTGGCTGGTAGTAGTGGTCTTTCATAGGCATACTTTCAGAGGAGGTGATAAGATTTTGCATAGGCTTGATTGTTTTTTTCCTTAGTACATATTTTTATTTTATTTACATTTACCTATATAGTAACTAAAACAGACAATTATAATTTGTTGCACCACCTGACACAGAAAGTTAAGACACTGGCAGTACTATTCGTGGCTGCAATTATTGTAGGATAAAATTTTATAAATCAACTAAAATGTATCATATAGGCATGGGATTTTAAAGAGATTAGACTATAATAGTAAAAAGGAATTGCAGTTTCATGTGTTTTGTAAATCAGAAGGCTATGTGTTTTGCAGAAGTGGGAAGGTACTTGAAAAGGGAGGGAACCCTACAGAATTAGAAAAAAATGAGCTTGTAGCAATAGATAGTCTTTAGGGCAGTAGGCAAAGATGTCTGGGTAGAGTGGGTTCTTATGGATGGCGATCGGCTTTGAAATTTCCTCCATCTCTCAGCAAATGTGGTGTTCTATTGAATAAGACAGCAGGAAGCCAACCACCATCCTCTCTACTTGTAAGAGAAGGTATAAAGAACAAAATAATTGATGAATTCATTACTACTCCCTGGCTTGGTTAATGCAGTTCATGTACATTCTGGAACTCTGACCTGGAAGTGGGTTTTGGTTACACTTCAGGAACTATTTACCTGACATCACCATTTGGCTGCTTTATGGAAAGCAACCTGGGCCTGCCTCACCTCTAACGCGAATATTTGGTAGTTCTGTCATGATTGTGGAGCATAGGGACATATAAAGATACATCCATTATTGTGGCTGCATTTTATTTTGGTAGTGAAAAGCAAAGCAAAATGTATATAGTGAAAAATAAAATGACATATTCCAGTATGTGTTAGTGCAAGATCTATGAATAAACACACACACACACACATATTTAGTTAATGTTTTTAATACTTTTAATTTTGGAGTAATTTTAGTATTATAGAAAAGTTGTACGGTAGTCCAGATAGTTTCTACATTAGCTAGGGTTCTCCCTCCAGAGAAACAGAAGCGATAGGAAGTGTGTGTGTGTGTGTGTGTGTGTGTGTGTGTGTGTGTGTGTGTGTGTAAGATCTCCTGACCAGATCTCAATTTCCCATTGTCAGGTACAACTTATATCATCGGGAATCATGTAACCCTGACCCACAGTGTTTTGTTTTGTCTTTAAGAATGGAGATGTTGGCGAGGGACATGCTCACAACATGAAACATGAAATGCATGGCAGCTAGAGTGTAAATCAGCCACCGTGAGTTTCTATGTATGTGGGGACGGCGGAAGGGCTGGCAGTGGATTCACCCACCGGGTGGGGACTGTGGAGGACAGAGCAGGACTGCATTTCCTCTGTACACTTTGGCTATTAGACCTGTGTGTCTAAAAAAGAAAAAAAAAACAAGGCTCACCTTTTGTATTTAAATATTAAAAATGATCCCAACTGGAAAATATGCTATATAGAGAAAGAGGCATTATAATAAGAAATTGGCTTGCATAGCCATGGAGGCTGACAGGTCCTATCATTTGTCAGGGGCAAGCTACAGACCCAGCCTGTTGGGTAGGTCCAATCCGAAGGTTCATAGGCAGGAAATCCAGAAAGAGTGGATGTTTCAGTTTGAATCAGAAAGCAGGGGAACAAATGATGTCTCAAATCAAAGACAGTCAGGCAGAAAGAATTTGCTCTTATTTATAGAAGGGCTGTCCTTTTTGTTTTATTCAGGCCTTCAACTAATTAGACAGGGCCCATTCACATTAGGGAGGACAATCTGCTTTACCCAGTCTACCAAGTACAATGTTAATCTCATTCTGAAACACCCTCACAGACACACCCAGAATAATGTTTGAACAGATGCCTGAACACCCTGTGGCTCAGTCTTGTGGACACATAAAATTAAGCCCATCAGTTCCTATATGCCTCTTACCCATTTCCACCTAATGCTACTATCTTACATTACCATGGTATATTTGTGAAAGCCAAGAGCCAACATAAGTATATTACCATTTACTAAACTCTGTACTTTATGTGAATTTTGCCATTTTTTTCTATTAATGCTTTTTAAAAATGTTTCTTGGGTTCTGTCCCCGATACTGCAAAGCATTTGGAATTAATTTAGTTGAATTTTATAGTTATTTTATTGTAATATTATACCTTACTTTATTTGTTCATTTCCTGTAGATGGCAATTATTTCCAATTGTTTACTCTTACAAATGCAACTATTGTATAAAAGAAGTTGAACTCAGGTGAATTCATGAAGCAACGAAGAACACTTTTTCAGTTCTTTCTCCTGGCTCTTCAATCTACCCCACAATCTATCCTATAGAAGAAAAACCTAAGACTTATTCCATAGCATTTTGCATTACTTTTAGCCTTAAAATCAGTCTCTTTTTATTTTTTTTCAACTTTATTGAGGTATAATTAACACATAAAATAGTAAGATATTTAAAGTGTACAATGTGATGACTTAATATAGATATATATTGTGAAAGGACTACTCCCACTGAGTTATTATTTAAATAACACATCCATCACCTCACACATTTACCTGTTGTTGTTTTTTTTTTCAGTGAGAACATTTAAGTTACAAGTTTCAAATATACAATGCAGTGTTAGAAGTCACCTTTTAATAACTAAAGTGTATTATGTAATATAGTCATAAAAGCCTTGAACATTATTCAAAATAAATAGACTGCTTTTCTTCCACCTGGGGTCAGTTTCAAGGTTGGAGGCATGCCATGGTGAGTGGAGTATGGTTAGACGTCATTAGAAGTGAATTTTTAAACCTTGGGGGGCATTGGGCATGGTGAAGGGAATGAGGAATGAAGTTGTGTTAAGAAAAATTATCCCAAACTTGGAAAGAAGGCTAAATGGTGGTCAACATGTTTCTTAAGGTTACATGGATAGGTTTTTTTAACAGACCCATCTGAGGATTATCCATGAAAATATACTTTGTTCAACTCACTTTAAACAAAGTCCCAGGCTTTAGTGAAGCTACATGTTAACTTGTATTTTTTTTTTGTCCAAGAGAAATGCAGATAATTTAAAATAACTTCTGTGTTAGAAAAGATAACCCCAGAAATTACTGTTAGTTGTTCTATAGAAATCAACAAATTTTGTAAGTAACCAAGCAATCTTGTTTTCGTATTCATTTATTACATTGTCAACAAACCTCAATTCCTCAAATGTTCTTTGAACTGGGTATACTACCTTAATGCTTTCCTCTTCAGTTGCTTTTTCTTGATACTTGTTTATTCTGTATTTGCTTGAGTCATATGTTTAAACTTTTTGAAAATTAACAGGCCAAAGGACCGCGTTTTACTTTTGGGGCAGTTATTTAATCTGGCCTCTGTTTCCACTGGGCAATGCAGATGCATAGTTAGTTGGGGGTTACTCTTTTTAGGTGTGCTGTTTTGCATTTTTAGAGATCCTCTTGCAGTGATTTCTGACTGAAGCCCCTTGGCAAATGACGCCTGTCCTCTGGAAGGCTGCTTTATTATACTCCTTTCTTCACAGATGGGTCTAGCAGACCCATCCAGCTCTTTTGTTGGAAGTCCACTGTCTTTGCCGATTCGAGTTACCCACCATTCCTCCGTTCACCTCCATTAGTAAAGTGCAAGTTTCTCTGAATGCAGTCAGCTAGGAAGATTGTCCCAACCACAGCCTTTCTTCTTCACCCTTCTCCAAATGATAATCAGACACCATGCTCTGTGGTTCCCAAACCTGAGAGAACACTTATTCAGCTCTTTAGGCATTTGGCCCGAAATCTCCTCTTTTAGCTTGAAATAAGAAGAAGCAGCCTTCCCAACTCCTATTTTTCCCACAAGGGGACTCATTATATCAGCATCTCTCTCTCTGAAGAAATCTCCTCTGTCTCTTTACTTCTTCCATATTTCCTTGGTTATTCTTCGTAATTGTGAATAGTGTCATTCATGAACATGGTCTGTTTCTTCAGTTTCTTAGAACTTCTATTTACTTTAATATAATTTTATTCATAAAAGTCTTATACAACATGACAAGCTTCATTTATTTGTACCTTGTACTTTTAGGTTTTATGATATATATATATATATATATATATATATATAATGTATTATTTAATTATGATTGTAAAGTTTTCTGACTTTTGATCATTAATTTTATGGTGAACAAACTAGCGTTCACTATTTTATTTCTATTGATTTCTAGATTTTCCAAAGGTTTCCTGTCCTATACAATTAATGAAAAATGTATTGTTTTATTTCTAAATTTGTATCATATATTTCATTTCCTAGATTTATTGAAATCGGCCAGGATCTACCACCCTCCCTGACCAACACACGGCCTATAAGGTTAAATGGAAGTGATGATAGTGAGTGTAACTTTATTCTTCTATCTTATTGGAAATGCCTAAAATAACTGCAAATGTGATGCTAGGTTTAGGTTTATTGGCATGTTTGAGATATTTTCTTATTTAGTTGAAAAAAATAGCCTACTTTATAGCTAACATTTTTTATTTGATTGTAATTTATTTTGAGTTTTGTAAAGGTCTATTTTTTAAATGTATTTGTATGATCATATGCTTTTCCCTTAAATCTTTCAATTTCCTGCATCAATCACTGTTTTAATACTTTTTAAAAAAGAAAAGACTTTGAATTCTTGCAGTGGAGCTTTAATGATGACCATATGCATAAATACCTTGGTACATAAGTATGAATAAAATGTAAAAATAATTGTACACAGAGAAACAAATTTAGGAGAGTTGCTTCTATGTCTTGTATTCCATATGAATTCTCTGACAACACTTATTCCTCCCTTCTTTTTGCATTATAATGTATCTTAAATAGTAAACTTCAAATGCACAAAATATTCTATATAATGTGGAATCTATTTTTATTCAAGCACTTGTGATTGACATAGGTTGCGTATTTGGATTTAAACTTGGATATTATGTATTAGCAGTTTAGGTCCTTTTCCTTAATGCTTTTGAGGGGGAATAACATAATTTCTTTTCTCCATGCAAATATCAGGGAAATTAGAAGATTCAGACAAATCATAAATATGCAATACAGTTATATTGTGGAAGCAAAGTTTTATGATTATTGTCATTCATGAAATGTGTTCTCAATAAGCATTGACGAACTCCTGTAAATGCAGCAGCATTTGCTAGGAATAGCAAGGCCAGAACAAACCCACACATCATTAAAATATAAAGCTCGGCTATAACTCATGCAATTGTTAATTTTCTTTAAGTTATGTTTCCTGATAATACAAATATTGACAGAAGTATAATTGTTCTACCTATGTTTTTCTGTGAAGCCCTCTGAGCACTGAATCTTACATATTGTGGCTGCTCAGTAAATCCTTGAATGTTTGGCTGACTTCATTCCTTTATTCCTATTAACAGGAACATCTGCATTCATCGACTATCTACTTAGAAAAACAGCCTTCAGGCAAAACTTTAAATAAGTGGAAATTATTTACAGTAGAAAAGGGAAAAGTCAGAATTGACTTAAAAGTTAAAATGAAAAAGTATAATTTTATTTTTTCAGAGTAGACATACTTGAAACTTTATCAGGTATGATTATTATTATAAAAAATGTTAGCAAGAGTTATTAAGTGAAGGCCATTATGATAATTAATATGTGGTTATTATATTGTCTAATTTGTTCCCTCTGTTTTTTAAGCATTTGTTTTTGTAATAGAAAACAAGGCTGATATTATATCCCCAGTCATCACTGACAATGAAGCAGGTTATTAATATGCACATGTCTATTAATATATTTCCATATATTCAATATCAATTACTTCAAAACAAAACAAATAATGAAATGTCTTAGCCCCAATTGCTGACCAACTGCTCAAATTCCTAACTTTTAACACTGGACTTCATAGCTTTCACAGAAAATCCTTGAACTAGTTCATTAAAAATCACCTGTGCTACTATAGCCAAAAATATTTACAATGTCCCAATTAAAATAGCAAACAGAACCTTCTTAGAAAAGTCTGAATAGGGCATAACCCTTCACAATGTCAGAATCTATGGGGACTCAAAAGAAAAGAAAGAAAAAGCAGAGAGCTACAACCTCACGCACACACACACACATACACACACACACACTCTCCCTTCCCCACCCTGTGTAACAGCAACAGACATGAGCAAAATTCAGCATAGCAGGTTGCTATTAATTCAGAGATTTTATTTAAGAATATTAAGTTCTCAAGGCTAAAACCTAGAAAGGAAGGAACAAAGAAATAAGTATCATACTATATAAAATAATGCCTAATAAAACATACTAATCTCTTGGTATAATAGCCATATGGGAATTAATTTATACCCATGGCTAAAAACTTTAAAAATTTGTAGAATTCAAATATTAAAAATTAATCATCAAGCAGGCATTATTAATCTTCAAAACAAAAATCAAGTTAAAACTGCTGTTTTATACCGTATGTAAAAGTCAATACCTAAAAGATTAAAATCCAAGTAAAAAAAAAATAGAAAGACATTTTACAAAATACAAGCTAAAAGGAAAAATATATGTAATATATTTAAAGACAAGAAATTAAAATTCCCCAAATGGGAAAACAAGTCAGAGAAACATAAAGTAACTGGGAGAAAATATTGGCAATGTAAAAACGAAAAAAGGGTGGAATGATATTCTAATATACCAGTAGCTCCTACAAATCATAAGTTAAAACCGGTAACCAAATGGAAAAGAAGGTAAAGGCTATGACAGCAATATACAAAGTAGAAAAGATTATCAATTCATATTTTCAATAAGTATATAAAAAGGTGTTCAACCTTTTTATTGATCTGGAAAAGGCTAATCAGTGATCAACAATTTTCATTGCTCATATTGGTAAAAAAGTTAAAGATTTAATAACATCCAGTTCTGGTAAGGGTGATCAAATGAGCATGCTCATATATTTCTGATGAAAGTGGCTATCTCAGTGACCTTTAGGGAAACCAAGCTGGCAGAATCTAAAATTGAAATATGCATTCCTCTAGACTCAACAGTCTCACTTTGTAGTTAAAATATGGAAAGAAAAGCCCCGTCATATAAAGATATCCTGCAGAATTCCTTGAAGTAATAAAAAAATAAAAGCATCCTAAATACCCATCAATAGGAAAATGACTAAAAAAAATCATAACATTCTATAAATATCTGATATTATATGGTCAATCAAAAAATGGATTTCTATATAAATGTTTAGTAAATGAAGTAAATTGCAGAGTAAGATATATGATAGGTGGCATTTTGTAGACATAAATTTTAATGTGTACACGTATGTTTCCTTGTTTATGTGGCTATAGAAACTTGAAAACATGAAAATTATACGGTTCATATTTTCTCCTTGAAGAGTAAAAGAGAGGGATGGAGACAAGGGAGTAGGTAGAGAATCTTGGTATTTACTTCTTTGTATCACCCATCGCAATGTGCTTCTTACGCTTTTGTCATTTGACAGGATAATCCAATAGAGCATAATTCTTAAATTTTACTGAAATGTGCGTGCAAGTCTGACAAATATTTTAAGGTACAAAGCTCAGTTTCTCATAGAAAAGAAAGACATTTTTCTCTTCCATTTCACAATTACTGCAGTCTTTATCCAATAGCTGATACTGAGCTTTACCAAGGTTTATGAAATCTTCAAAATTGTCAGGAACCTTCAGAGGCAAGGAATGTTTCCTTTCAGGGCATTTCGGCTGTTTGGATGAGCACTAACAGATTGTGGCTGTTGGAAAATCGTGATCTAGTCTGAGTGATAAAGTGAAGCACTGTAGTTCATGGCAATAAATGCCACCTGAAATGACTGTATCAGTCAACTAATATTAAGAACATATTTGAGGGCACAGTATCATGTCTTGGTGTTTGACACCCGGGTACAAAATATTTTCTAATGTTTATTAGCATCATATTGCTTGATAAGACAAGGAAGCTTTGTTGGTTTCAGAGGTGCTTTATTCCCAGGACCATTATCCACTGTTGCCTTTGACAATGTAGAATTTGAGATTTTGTAAAACTGTAAACCCTTTAACTTGACTTGTGGATGCATTTACAGAATATTCATTCCATAAGTACTTATAGCCTTATAATATAGTGTGAGTTGAGTGCTTTAAGACAATTTTTAAATTTGGTGTTTCAAAATAAGAAATTAAAATAATCAACATACATTAAATAACTTTAAAAATTAATTGTATGAAACTGACCATTCTGTTTTGGTGTTAATAAAATCTATATTGCCATTGGTTAAAAATATTCCATAGCAAGAGATTATATACAATTCTCATTAAATTAAAATAAATCCCATATGACAAAAAAAAAGCAAATACTTTGGGGGAAAAAAGTGTCAAAACCATCTGCATGTTCAGAAACTTAATTCAAAATAAATGTCGATCATGTCAATCTGAAAGGTATGTTTGGATGCTCATTCACTTTGTATATTGACTTAGAAGAGTGTTTGTTTCCAAACCTCGCTGTGCATAGTCTGATTTTTTCCACCACTCTTCTTATATTACTAATTAACTTCTATTAATGTAACTTGTTAAATGCCTTGGTAGGCTATAGCAGCTCTTCATACAATATTTCTCCCTGGGCTTCTGATTCCTATTGTTTTTTCCTGTTCTTTCCATGCCTCCAACTCTTTCACCAATATTTGCAGCAAAGCTAACTCTAACCTCTATCAGTGACTGACAATGTTCATTCTAATCTGTTCTAGTGCCACAGATAAACAAAATTTTACCCTACTGTTTTCATTAAGTTAAATAATTTTTATTTACTTCTGCTAGTTTGTCCCATTTCCCATTTTCTCAATTGCATGATGATTTTTACTTGTATTTCAGTTTCCTTGATAATTTGTATATATCCTACATTTCATGGAGAAGACATGATTTAACTTACATACTCTTCATTTATTTTTATTTGTTTTCTTGCATTTTGTGAAATGTGCTTGAGTAATGATAACTAACTTCTTGTATATAAAGAGGGAGTATAAACCACTAGCAGAGCATAGGAAAATCCTTGAATAAATAAATGTTTTTAGTTTATCCACCACACTCTAGGATGACAGTTCGAATACAGGGGAAGAACTTAGCTAACAAAGATGTTAATATCCCTTTCACATTTCAATGAAAAAAGCAGAGTCTTAAGAAAAAATACGTTGAATAACATCCCTAAGTCTGTTGCCCCCTTTTGAGACTGGACCATAATTTATTTTGTTTTTAAGATGTCCTAATTGATAGATCATCTATTATTTATATATTTACTGAAACTCTGTAAGTAAAAGCCCAAATTTAATCTGGCAAGTCTATTAGGAATCCGTTTTTCTTTTCTAGTTATAAGATATATGCTTTTCAGTTTAATCAATTTACAAATGCAGTTCTGAGGCTGCAAAAAGTAAAATACAGCCTCTAGTCATTGCTCCTCAAAGAAAGACACCCTCAGGGCAAGCTGTCAGTTTACATTGCAGTAAAAAAAAAAAAAAAGTTTCAGAAGCATCAGCCTCCAAATAATAAGCACATAAGAAGCTGTAATATAAAACACATATCACAGAATTATCTTGATTTATGTGAGTAGCACAGATAGAATTACCTAAGGGGATATGCAGTGCAATTGAAACAGAAAAACGCTAAGTTCAAATTGTGTCTCTCAATAGTTTGCAACAAAGAGGCCTTGCTCAAGATGGTTATAAACTGACTTTAATGGAAGTCAGTAATTTATCTGCATGTTGAAACATGTAATTGTTGTTTCTGTTGATGTAATCGCCATAATGAAATTTGGGGGTGGGGAGGGAGACCAAACCATATTTTCAGGGTATTAGAAGTTTTCTGAGTTTACAGTGATAGTTTATTAAAGATAAATAATAAATTAATTTGACAGGCTACTAAATCACTTGTTAAATTTTTATATGATAAAATATGCTTTATAATAAGAGACAACAGGGAAATGAAATGATGGCAAATGATGAATGGTGCTATCTGAAGGCTGATTACTACTGAAAGATCTCTTTGTATTCTCTCATTTTTTTATTCATAATTTAGATTTATTTAAAAACACTTGATGTGCTGCTATTGAATCAAAACTATGACTATGAAATATGAGGTTGCATGGATGGGAAGGAAAACAAGGAATATGACAAGAGTTTAGCAACAATCTCCTTTTCTACCTCATAGTAAAAAACTCTCATTAAGTGTGAACTTCAATATAAAAATTAAATGACGCCTACTGTGATGATGGAAACCAAGAAACAATAATATTCACACAACAAAATTAATCAGTTTATGCAATTTGGGTGATATTCTTTGATAAAAAGTAAAAAGTTTCTCAGAGGTAGGTTCAGAACATAAAATCCTACAGTGATGTTTCAAGATACCTAAGACGACATGTCTAAAAAAATTACACGACACAAAAAGCTTTCTTTATAGCCCCAATGGTTATGTAAGCTTTCTGCCTCAAGTAACAAGACATGGAATTAAATAAGACAAAGTATGTAATGAATACAATAAAAATCAGCATAAACAACTATTTAGGAGTACTTTAATAAGTCACCCTGTCCTTGAAAGAGTAAGTAATCTAAAATGCATAAAGATATATCTTACAATAATATAATTCATTAGAATTTTTGATATTACAGATATATACAATAAATTGTATACATGAAATGACATAGAGAGAGCTATATGAAGTGATTTATAAGTTTTACATATACAGGATACAATTTTTCCATAATAAAATCAATAAATAAGACTAAAATAGTATTCCAAATTAATGTGAAGATAATATTTAAAGGCTGCGTTCCTTGAGCTGCACTGCAATAAAATTATAATTAAATAGTGAACAATTAATTATAAATCACCAAAAGTTATTGAACAATATGTGTAACTGAATAGATCAACAGCTCAGAGAAAACTCAAAATACTTTAATATATTTTCATCAAATAAACTTTCAAAATTCTTGACTTCTCTTTTTAGTTAGCTCTAACTTTTAAGGAACAAATAATATCTACCCATATAAACTGTTTAAGGGCATTGAAAAAAAATATTCCAGTTAATTTTATGAAATGCTCAAAATCCTTAATTTAATGGATAACAATGAAAAAGTGAACTGCGCACTAATCTTGTTTGCTTGCAAACTTTAGGGCGCAACAGTATGGAGACGCGTGCAGCTTGAATGATTGCTCCTCTTAGGAGGATGCCCCTGGCTGCTGTGAGGAGGTTACCAGGAGTGCGAGGCTGTTGGGGGAGGAACGCAGAAGCTGCTGAGGTCATGGTGTCTGGGAACAAGATGGTAGCAGCCGTAGAAATCATAAGGTGTTTGGGTACTGGATATATTTTCAAGGTAAAGCTAATTTGATGCCCTGAGTGATTGGATGTGGAGCGTCAGAGAAATCAGAGGCAGCTGGCTTTTCATGCCTTAGAGAATAAAATCTAATTTTATTAGCTATGGGCTATACCAGATTAGGCCCCACATGCCTAGTCAAACTCAACTCCTCTCCTCCTGACCTGGCGCATAAGATGCCAACCCCCTGGCCTTTCACTTCCCAGGGTGTACCCTTAAATCTTTCCCACCTGGGAGTCTTTGGCATAATATTTCTCAAGTGATTTTCCTCAGTTCTTGTCCTGGCTGCTTTGCTATTGTCATCCTTGATGTTGAATCACGCCGTAGGTCTCAGCTTACATGTACTCGTTCACAACCACTTCTCTGAGCATCATGTTAACATGCACGACCCACCTACTTTCCTTCACCTTCCACCCAAATCATTCTTTATTACAACATCTTATTTATTTTCATTGCAATCCTTAAATTTTCAAGTAATTTATGTCTAGATTTGTTTTCTTACCTTCTTTTGTCTCTCTCACCAAATTTCATTAAGTTTCATGAAGTCAGAAAGTAATTCTGAATTAACTTCTAATGCATATTGGGCCCCTACTGAGGGCTTGGCCTATGATTGACCCTCATAAAACGTGTAAGTAAATGAATAAATCCAAACAAAACTGAGCAAATGGAGCATCTATTCCTAATTAATTAAAAAGGAATTAATTTTTGATAGGATAACACATTATATGATAGAGAACCCTTATCTTAGAACTGTCTTGGTACTCCTACTTAACTCTGGAGTAAAAATATGCTAAACCGTGTCAGGATGTGACAACAGTGCCCCTCAGCTGGGTGGTTTTCACCTTCCCTTCAGATGCACCCTCTTCTCTGTGCCTTCGGAGCAATCCAAATGGAAGACCTTCAGGGTTCCTTCACCTTAAGGGTTCCTTTTTGGTTTACCTGGAGTTGAATACCAGCGGAAGTGATAGAGGCCGAAGGAGAGGGGAGCTGGAGTACGCGTTCTGTGGTTTGCTTTATTTAGGATTACTCCATGCTGACTGCATCTCTCAGCACACTCCAGCCTCAGGTCCTGGTAAATACCGTCTCACTTATATCTTTAGCATAAAGAAGTATAAGCCCCCATTCTTATGAGACCTGGAACCTCACTGTATCGCATTTTCTTTTCTTGTCTGGACTTGGACTTAAAAACCACTATTAAAATTATTATATTGCAATTTATGTAACCTCTAGATATAAATAGTGCAACATGGAAATCAGAAATAAGAGGTATAACTGTTGAAAATAGGAATAATACAATTATTATGTATAGAGGAGAGATGTATTTATGAAACAAAATTGAATAAGAAGTTTTGTAAGAACTTTAAGCAGTTTAGTCAGAAAATGCACATGGAACAAAGCTTTCCCTGTGTATTTTCCAACTTTTGTTTAGTGCCTCATAGAAGATTTGCACTTTACTAAGCTGTTTGCCTCAATAAACTCATCTAATCCATACCACAACTCAGTGGGGTTGTTAATAATAATAATAATAATAATAATAATAATAATATTATTATTATTATTATTATTATCATATTGCATTAATTTTATCAATGAGCTGACTTTTGCTCAGGGATTATGTGATTTCCTTTAAGTGGAAAGCAGGAGAGTCAAGATTTGATCCCTGACAGTGTAAATCTGGGTGATATGCTCTTTAGCTTCACTCTATACAGCTTTCTATTGCAACCCATGGTGTATAAGTTTAAACAGCTGGAAAATAGAAGGGAAAATAGATGTTTTCAAAATAGGATCTTTAATACAAAATATAAACAAATATAATAAACCTATCAAAAATGTTACATATTCTTTTGACAAAAATCACAAATTTTTATCTAAGGAAATTTTTTAAAAAGATGAATAAATAGAAAGAACATGTCACTAATTGAGAAAACACACTTCTATAAAAAGTTCAATTCTCCCCAACTTACTTAATAAATTAAGACAAAATCAATTTATGTGCACCATGCGATATTTTCACTCCAAACTTGACAAATGATTCTGAGGTTAATATGGAAGAATAATAAAACAAGAATGTCTATCCAACAGTCAAACAAAACAAGAGCTGTATCAAGATGCTTGCCAGAGACTAAAATATAGTACAAAGGCATAATAATTAAATGGTGATCCACATGGAAAAAATAAGAAGAAATAGACCACTTTATATTCAATGTTAAATGGACAAAGGGCATTGTAAATCTCTGGCAAATTTTCCATAAAAAGTTCCTAGATCAATACTCATTTAAATGGAAACAAATGAAGTTGGGTACCAAGTTAATTTCATTTATAAGTCAAAGTATTATGAATATTATTATATAAAAAATAGTCAATAAGCAACAGAAATACATTTGACAAAGGGTTAATTATATACATATATATATATATATATATATGTATGTATATATATGGTGGTCAGAAAAGTCATGACATATTTTTTGCAACGAAAAACATAGAAAAAATACATCATGACTTTTCCAACAACACACACACACACACACACACACACACACATATATTTTTTTTTTAATTGAAAGAAGACAAACTCCTCAAAATAAAAATGGACAGATGGGTAACCAATTCAGAAAATTAGACTTAAATGTCAAATATATATACTGAAAACACTGTACTTAACTAGTAAACAATACATTAAAATTAAAATAAATTATTTCCTTCATACAAAGGTGGCACAAATCCAAGATAATGATATTATACCATTAATAAAAGATAATGGATTATTCTTTCTAATAATTGACCCATAATCAAGTTGTCTTTATATCTGAACTATAACTATATTGAAAATGAGTCATTGAAGGTTAAAGAAACATTTCTTAGAGTTCTTAGTAAGGAGGAACATAACAAGTATAGAAACAAAAATTCTTTTAATACCAAAAGCTAACTTTTTAGCCATTATGCTTTATAATACTTATAATTTTTTCAAAAAAAATTTATTAGAATGCACCAAAATATTAACTATGCTTATATTAGGAGGGGATACAATAATTGGTGCAATAGGGATATGTATTTCATATTATGTTTATAAAAAATTTAGGATGCAATTTTTAAGCTGTATTATTAGATAAGCATTATAAATAGTATTGCCTAAAATTTAAAAAAAAAAGTAGATGGTATCATATATGTTTTCAACTATGATTATCTTGGATAGTAGAAATAAAGGTTTTAATTTTTGGTCCTTTAAAATATTTTTTGATAGTTTTCCATAATAATCATATAATGCTTTAAAGATATTTAAAGACAACTGAGAGTTGTACATTTTAATTTTTTATTTAAATGTGTAGATTAACATGTAGGAGTCACTATAAATTCCCAAGGTCACCATGTTTCAGCCTAAGATAATTTCTGTGTGGCTTTGCATTTTCAAGAGTCATTTGAATAATTTTGGCTGTACCCCAAGCACAGGAGAAGGGCAAGGATGAAACAGCAAGGGCTTCACAAAAGTATTTATTGACTTTACAAGAGCAGTGACACCATCAGGTGAACACCATCAGGTGGCAACTTCTAAGCACTTTTGTGTCACTGAGAATGACACCAAGTTGTGAGGTTTCATTATGATGATTTTGACAGCTGTGTGAACTACAGGAATCTTTTCATCACCTCCATCTTTCATGTTTTACCTGCACTCTTCTCCCTACTCTTTCATAGATCTTTGGCTCGGCATTTAAAACTTTGAATGAGTCAAGTTCATTTGATTTTCCCAATCTCCTATCTCCTGACTACAGAAAAGAAAAACTGCGACCACAGCAGTCGTTTCATGCGTCTCCAGCTATTCCATCAAAAACTGTGCCACGTAGCTTCCTCTCCTCCTCTCGCCCCGAACATCATTCTAACCATATTTTCAAAGTCAAGATGTAATACTACTTGTTTGATATTTCCTTCTGCTTCTGATAACCTTAATATATCTGCCTTCCTAAAGTAAGTATAGTATAATCCAATATATAAAGAATTTTAATACAAGACTAACAGGTTCAAAACTGTTGTGAAAATTATTCTTTTAAACGAGCTGGAGAATCTCACATTGAAATGCAAACAACAACAAAAATAAGCTAATGAAATAAAAAGGCACTGACTATTGTTACCCTCTTTTTTATACCTCCCTGATTTCTATTTGTGTCTTTTCTACATTTTTCAAGACTAGCCTTTACTTGAGGATTCCATTTCTTACATACACGCTTGGTAGGTTACTCCAAACTAGAGCAATTCATTTCTCTTACTGTAATGAATACAGGCCTTGAAAAAGTTAACCAAAGAAAGCTTTTCTAAACTTTCCATTTATATGCCCTCTCCGTAGAATTGAATGCAGTTGACCACTCCTTCCTTCTGTAAACTCATCTTTCCTTGGATTTTGAAAGGACATTTCCCCTTTCATTATGGTCATCTGCTATTAATGTTAAAATAATAGTTGTCTTCTCCACAGCCTCCAAGTGCTACACATTTAACTCTTATCAACCCTAACTCTCTCAAGGCATTCTCTTCCAAGCACACAATGATAATTTCCACATATAAATCAAAGATTTGCGATTTTCCCTTCAGCTGAGATTTTTTTCCCTGAGCTTCAAATTTATATCGACTGTCCTCTTGATCTCACCAGTTGAATGTTGCAGAATCCCTCCAAACTAACAAGTCAGGAACTGAAATAATGATCGTCCCCATTTCCTCCCCAGAGCCAACTCTCTTCTGGTGTTTCTTGCCCTAATGAATGGTGCCTGCCCTTCCATGAGCCAGAAACCAAGGAGCCCTCCATGACAGTAACCTGTCCTCTTTCCCATATCGGATCTATAACACTGTTGTTAATTTTATCTTCTAATTATATGTTAAATCTGGTTTCCATCTCTAATATTACGTCCAAATCTCAGTTAATCTTGTCCACACACAATTGCTCATGACTACCTTATTAACGCACTCCCAATTCTTGTTTTCTGCTCTCCCCTTGGCTAATGTACTCTTCTCACTTAGGTATAATGATGCCTTCACAAAGCCTTCTCCAGTTTCTCAGAACCACTGGTTATGGCAGGTTGTGCTTTGAACAACTTTAGCGGGCATCCTTCACTCTGTAGGCTTCTTCACTTATAAATTCGTAGGTATTTGACAGTTTTTCAGCAGATGTCAGTAAAACGCCTTGAACAAATGACCCTTTTTTCTGTATTACATAAAATCACTCTTTGGGCTAGTAAGTAAATGCTCATCCCTCACTCTCTTGCTTAAATGCATTCAATTCCTCCTCATTTATTTCAGGATTCAGCATAACAAATTAAATATGCAGTAGAAGGTCTCACATGTGAGCTGACCCTGACTTTCTCTCGTCCTTTATTTTATATCATGCTCTCATTACTCTCTTTGGCTCAGTGGTCATTATTATTATTATCATTATCATTATTGTTGTTATTATTAATATTATTATTATTATTATTATTATTATTTCATGAAGCATTAAGTGCTTTCCTGCCACACTACTTTTTCACCTTTTATTTCTGTTCATGGAGTTCTCTTCTCTTTGTCTTCACCTAGTTAGCTCCTAACCATTCTTCATATCTCAGCTCTACTCTTAATTCCCTAGGAAAATATTCTCAAATCTTCTATCTAGGTCAAATTCTTCTGCTATGTCCTCTGAGTGATCCATGAACATCCCTACTCATAATATTTAGCACATTATAATTTCAAAAATTTATATTACTATTTGATTAATAGGTGTTTCTCCCTAAACTGGAGTATGCATAAAGAATAGTGATCATGTCAATTTTGCACAATATGTATCCCTAATTCTGAACACCCTTGACCCAAGAAGGTTGGTCTTCAAAAAATCTTAAAGGAAGGAAGGAAGGAAGGAAGGAAGGAAGGAAGGAAGGAAGGAAGGAAGGAAAGAAGGAAGGAAGGAAAGAAGGAAGGAAGGGGAGTTTGTGCCTACAAATTGGCATGCAAGGTTTTATCAGAAGTTTTCTGATAATAACGGTGTTTTTTGGAGTATGGATACATGTTAAAATGTAGAGTATAGAGAACATAAGAAAATATATTTTAATTTAGTTGAGTTTATAAAGAGATTTTACGTTAAACCATGATAAGTAATTTAGAAAAAAATCCTAAGATAGGAAAGTAAAACTTTTTCAATTGTACATATTGTATTTTGAAGCTTTTGTTATTGACAATAGACTGGGTTTAAATACTTGAGACATTAAATATTTCACATATTTTCCATTGAGTATAACCATTTTTCCTATAAAGCTTCCTAAGAAGACTTTCATTAAAATGCTACACTTCAGTAACTAGAACATTAATAACAGGTGACTATATCTTTTCATTATCTATTTTAGTTTCACAAAATTAGTAAAAATGTTATATTTGAATAATACTCAATTTTGGTGGATGGTAATGAAATTAGAATTTAACCTGTGACTTCATTTTTCTTCATTATGATTAAATAACGTGTTAAAAATAAATGTTATTCAAATTCATTATATAAAGTGAGTTTTGTTTAGATTTGAAACTTGCAAAATTAGATGGATGGGATAAATTTATTAAAGAGATTAATGGGATTTGCGTTGGCCAACAAAATGGATGATACATTCATACAATTTTCCAATTGCTCAGTAAACATCTACAAAATTCATCTATATATGTATGTATGTATGTATGTATGTGTGTCTACTATGTGCTATGACATAGACTAGACTATGCAACGCTAGAGATATAGGCCCTGCTCTCACAAAGCTAACAGTTTCGTGAAACAAATGTAAAAATTCACAATAGCTAATAATGAGTATGAAGATAAAGCACCACAAGTGTATATGGAAGAGATTCCAGTCTTTGAATTTCAAACTAATATTCATCAAAGGAAAGATAGTAAGAGAAAAAAGAACTGATAGAAAAAGATTATACTGAATGTAGCAGTAATGAAAGCAGCCAAATCTGGTTTTGGGGAACATTAGGGAAAATATTTTTAAATGAATGGTATGTGGAGTAAATGGATAGTAGTTTCTTTGGCACTAATGTATGGTTGAAGGAGAAAACTAGTGAGAGATGAAGCTGGAAATTTAAAAATAGAACCAGATATTGGCTTTGATTTACAAATTAGATGAATAAGTTGTGGAGATCTAATGTACAGCATGGTGACTCTAATTAATATTATAATAACTGTATTGTATACTTGAAATTTGCTTAGAGAGTAGATCTGAAATGTTTTTACTACACAAAGAATGACAACTATGTGAGGTGCTCGCTATGTAAATTAGTTTGATTGTGGTAATCATTTTACAATAAATATGTATATCAAAACATCACAAAACAGCCTTCACTGTAAATATATACATTTTTTGTCAGTTATGCCTCAGTAAAACTAAAGAAAAGATACCAAGTTATCAGCAAAGAATGTTAATGGAGAGGAAGTAATGTGGTATGATTGCATGAAATAGCCACATAGGAGAGGAAATGGCACACATATACATACACAAACACTTACAAATATACATATTCACTAAATACGTCTTTATATGCACATTTATACATAAACATATATAGAGATCAGTGAAGAAAATATTCAATTATATATGTATGTATACATACACTCAAATATATATTATTGTGTACATATGTATTATATATATGCAAATATATGTCATATCTATATCTATCTATCTATCTATATACATATATATATATATATATATATATATATACATATATATGCTCAATAATTGTGTTTCCCTGGTAGCACTTTTCATTCTATTCTAAGAAAGTCAGCAAAGACCTTCAAATGGATAATTTCCAAATGTAGGACAAGGTGCTTTTGTAGTGATCAATATTATTTATCTACACATCTGTTGTTCCCCTTGGTTCCTAACTGTTGGAAAACCAATTTCATTTAAATTCAGGAACCAGAGGGTAGACCGAGAAGAGCAGTGTGCTCTTGCAACTGCTCTGAGGTACGAATCGCGATTGTTCAAAAGTCCGAGTGATAATACCATTTTGCTTTTCCAGAAATCGAGTCAGTGTGTCCATATGACCCAGTTTTGGCCAATAACAATTTGGAAGTCTGTCTAGAGAATAATTTGCTTGCCTTAGAAAATTATCTTACAGAAAAATATTTCTTTATCCTCCTTCCCATTTGGAATATCATTACATGAGAATAGGATATTTAGATCTTTGCATACATCTTCCAACATGATAAAAAGAGCAAAATGAATTGCAAAGATGTCAACCCAGAGTTCTACAATCATCAAGCAACTAAATGAATTTTGGGATTATCTCTATTCAAGCTTTATGAGGCAAATGTTATAAAATATCATGACTTAAACTAAGCTAATTCAGCTTTCCTTTTATTTGGAGACAAACATATTCTTACTGGCATTCTGCCTATAAGACTTGTTTATAGCAAGGCAAAGGGCCAAGAAATGGGATAACCCCTCTTCCGCTCTTTGAAAATCTAAGTTATCCATTAGAAAGCCTAGAAGAACTTCACTGTTCTAGAATGATTTGGTTGTTTGTTTTGGGAGAGCATACAATGTTGAGTAAAAGGACATTCATAGAAAAAAAAGGAGATGAATAGGAAAAGATAAACCAGTTTAAGGTGAGGGTTAAAAGCAGAAATGAAAAAAATGTAAATACTACATTTACATTTAAATATAGAAAACAAGACTGATATTTCTAAGCTAAACGAAAATCATAAATGAAGTAGAAATCAGGAAGTAGAAACTAAGGGTGGAGAATCTCAGTAATCTAAAATATCTGTAACATTCCCTTTAAAAATAAATGTGTTATTCCCTGACCACTTCTTGATAATGATCAGATTTTTACTTGCAGGACGGAGTAGTAGGGGAGTAGTAGGTTATTTTTAGAGCCAGCAGGACAAATTGAGCCAGTCTTGACAAAAGGGATCCTCAAAGAATATAGAAAGTAATGGTTGCTTGGGGGCAGGGGGAAGGGCAGTTTTGGCAAAGAAATAAGGGAGGATGTGTAGCCACCTTGGGGCTGAGAAGTAGCCCTTGGGTTTACTGGTACACAAATCTAAAAGATCAGGGAACGCAAAGGCAAATGGCTCCCTGAAGCCTATGAAGGTTACAGAGAGCTGAAGGCTACAGCAAGCTAAAAACCATTTATGAATGATCAGCAATGCCCTTGCAAAAGACACACTAATTGATGGGGGAGTAAGTAAATTGTAATGCGCTTCTTCTGACAGTATGGCATCTGATGAGCCAGTGAGCACCAAAACAAGTTAAAGGTCAATAAAATTTCAGTGCAATCCACCAGTCATACAAATGTCAGATTTGGAAGACGAATGCTGTACCTTTAAATGAAGGGCCAAGGAAAACTCTATGAAATCGAAGTGCTTGAGTGTGATCTGTAAACTGGCCTAAATGCAATACGCGGACCTTATATTATTACAAGAATCAAAATATTTTGAGGATGTGTTATGTAAGTGCTAAGCAATATCAATAATACTGAAACTCTGAAAGATCTTCTTTAACAAAGGTAATCAAGTAGAGGTCTTAAAAATCCCACAGAAGAGCCCATTTAGAACAAGTTAACGTAACTATATACATACTGGTGTATTTTTAATTTGATATTAATACCCTTTAGGGACTACCAAGTAAAAAGAAGATTCCATAAAGGAAGTGGGTTTTATGGGGGGCTTTGAAGGATTATGGCTAGAACTGCATGTAGAGATAGACATATGTGTGGGCCTTAGTTTCGCATAGTGCATCGACCTGACTGTTAGCTAAAAACAAGATACTCCACAAAAGCAAAATGTTGCCTCCACTTGAGTGTACTGCCAGGCTCTTGTTCTTAGAAAATGCAAAAACCGGTTTCATTTTTACTCTTACACATGTTCCCTTCAAAAAGGTCTCTCTACTAAGTGATTCTTGCATACTGTCAACCTGTTGAGAAAATGAAATGGTATGTTAGCTCTCTGTTCTTTGATTGCATCGCTCATTGGTTCTAATGTTTGGGACTTCTTCTAGATGTGGAATATCGTAGGGCTTTATTTGAGTAATCGCCTTTCTCAGAAATGTTTATGGGTATCCTGGCTTTGAATTGATAGCATCTGAGCTGGCAACTTTATTCTTCATCTTGAAGCAAACCTCAGTACCAGCCTTCGCTACCAGGCCAACCTCTAATGTCCCTCTAACATGGACCTTGCAGCCTCAGTCTGTTATATTCAGCACACTCTATGTACTCACTCTCCATTGCAGAAGGATTTTGTTGATCTCTAATTTATAATCTGTACTTCATTTGTGCTGGGTACTTACACCCAGCTTTGCTTTTCCTAGTTCTCTTACTCGAGAACATCAAATGTTCCGATCCTTAAGAACTGGCTTGGTACTTCTACCTGGAGCATTTTATGTAACTTTCTAACAAATGGCTGCTTTGACTTCATTTCAGGCTCATATACTTTTATTTATCTCTCAGCAAGTTATATCTTTGGACACTGTGATCTGGAAGGAAGACCATCCCACACAACCAGGTTGGGTTACCTCAGGGTCAGCCGTAATCACTCTCAGGTTATGGTTTTCTTAATATGGAATGCCTCACCAATTGTGTCATCCTTGCATAGGGCCACACTAATCTGCGTGTCTTTCTAATTTTAGCATATGTGCTGCCAAAGTGAGCATCATTCTCAAATTACAGTTATCCCTCAGTATCCACGGGGAATTGATTCCAGGGCCCACAAATACCAAAATTTGTGGGCACTCAAATCCCTTATGTAAAATGGTGTAGTATTTGCAGATAACAGCCTATGCACATCCTCCCGTATAATTTAAATAATCTCTAGGTGTCTTATGGTACCTAATACAATGTAAATGCTAGGTAAGTAGCTGATGCACTGTGTTATTTCGGATCCACTTTGTGGAGTTGTTTTCCATCCATAGTTGGGCGAATCCATGGATGTGGAGGGCCAGCTGACTTCTGTTTCCATACTGTTTTGCCTTACAGGTGAGGCACATATAACATAATAATATGTCTCCAGTATTCAGAAACACTTGGACCGTATTGTTTTGGTGAGTCTTTGCCCTGTACTATTATGTAATTTATCTGTTAGTAATATATTGTCTCCATCTTGGGTTTCTCTAAGGTAGAGGTAGCTTTTTCCTTTACTCTCCTCATTTCATAACAGACAATGTGATATTTAATAAACTACTAAATGGATTTATGTCTGAAGTGTACAGTAATAATTTTAGAAGAAATAAAGTTAAATCCTTGTTATATAAATATGTGGAAACCATAACTATTTATATCTTAAATAATTACTGGTTTTTGATAAGAAATATATATTGTTGTCTTTTTAATTGAATAGCTAGCTGTCTTTTTATCAAATCCTTAACACGTTTGTTTAGTTTCATAACTAAGGGAAAACACCTTATCAGAATTTCACTTCTATATCTTCAGACATTCTCTACGTACATTACATATACATGTGTATATTCTTCATATTCTAGCTTATAATGTGTTTTTAACATAAACATAAAATTCATGTTTTTTTCTATGCCAGCATCTCCACAGCAGAATTTGTAAGCTTTATTTTCAATAAGTCTTTTCTATTTCATGTAACCATTCCCATAATTAACTAATCCCATATTAGTGTGTGTTTAGATTTTTTAATCTTTTCACTTTTCTGAATAGTGTGTTGATGAATGTTATCTAACATGAGCATTGGCCACAGCCTTAGTCTCCTATGATAAACAGCTCTAAATGTATTGTTAGGTAAATGATGTGCATTTAAAAATTTTAATATATATTCCTAAATACATAAATATGCCATCAATTTTAAAATCCTTAATAGTAGTTTATATCTCTTGCTTTCTCTTTCTTAAATGTCAGATATAGACATTTAAGTTGATCAATTCTTCAGTTTATTGCACGCGATTTAACATCGGCCATCAATTATAATTTGTTTGATTTTGCCTTATTTCCCCATCAGCCACATCCTCCAATCCTGTTCCCCTCTGCGTTCCCTTTTGAATGTGACTAATGTACGTCCTTAGATATATGCGCCATTCTAAAATCCCCAGTACCATGTTCCTTTATCTTTGTATACATTTTTGATTTACAAAAATAATGTCCTGCTCTGGAGCTCATTAAATTTCTTATTCCTCTCAACAGTATGTTGTCACTGGTACTGGCACTTTTGAGAGTACACTGAGTTCATGCTGTTAACTCTACATCCTTCACATTTGCGTCTCTGGTTCCTTTAGTGAGGGGAACCTGGTTGTCTCCAACTCCATAAGTGATGCATTAAATGTACACACTTATATTTTTAACAGACTAGTGCAAACTTTTGTTTTCCCCAGACAGATGCCCACAATAGGGTCTGTAGATGTATTAGCAATTTGATTTGTAGTGTCTGGTGGATCTGATGGCCCCATGGCAGTGCGTCTTGTAGGTGGCCTGCGCTTGTGCACAGGTTTCTCTTGTTCTCGGCCCCTATCCAAACTAGCAGCCTTTCAGGTCACTGGGAAAATGGCCCTGGGCAGCACACCCCAGTGAGGGATATGTGGGCTCCAAAATCCAAAGGGGACCACGAGACATGGTGCCTCTTTTTTTGATGTTGTTATCGAAGGGACAGAGAACTACGTATCCTTCACCTTAGGATAGATATCTCGAGAAGCCTTTCACCACAGGACCCCTGGAAATTTTACTGAGGTGGAAATGCAAACGTCTTAACGATACATCTAGAGGAGTTGCTGCCTCTTGCTCATTAGCTCTAATTCACATAATATCACTATAATAAGCTGGTATAATATCTTGGCAAATGAAAGGTGATCAAGGTCCCTACAGACTAAATTATGAAATAGGCCTGGAGATACCCCTGAGGGAGGACAATGGAGGTGGCCTGCTGGCTTTGCCAGCTGAAAACAAACTGTGCCTTGTGATCTTTATTAGCATGCATCGAAAAGAAAACATTTGCCAGATCAATATATGCCTTCTAGGGGATGTGTTAATTCACTGAAGCAATGAAATCACATCTGGAACAGCAGCTGCAAGTGGAGTCACCATTTGGCTAATTTACAAAAATCCACTGTCATTCTCTAAGATCTATT
>NW_017731490.1:145210-163629 GCF_001890085.2 Hipposideros armiger | reverse complement strand
TATATATATATATATATATATATGGCTTTATATTCTTTGCAGATTTCAATCCAATGAATATGGAGCTTAATAGCCATACACATATTACTAAATATTCACTACTTTTTTGAAACTCGCTACTTTTATTTCTTACTTAAAATGGGCCACGTGCTGGTATGTGTTTTGTTTGTTAATAAATTTAATATTAACAATAACCTTGTAATATATGCACTATCGTCATCCATATTTTACAAATGAGGAAATGGTAGCCAAAGGAAGTTAAATAACAGCCAAATTTACCCAACAAGTAATGGGTGTAGCCCAGGTTCAAACCTTGGTTATTTGGTTCTAGGACTGGCACGCTCCATCATTTTGTGACATTGCTTCTGCAAGGTTATAACAATTGAATCCGTTTTCCAGCAATCTACTGGGCCCACCAACTCAAATGATAATCTCATCTGGGAATAGTGTCATAGACATACCCAGATAATGTTTAATCTGCACACTCTGTGGCCTAGTCACATAGATAAATAAAATTAACCTTCACAAATCTACTCCTTATCAACTTGGAACCATATGATATGAATCTCCTTAAATCATGCTTGATTTCTAAATAAAGAAAATAGCAAGGTCATAATTCTGGCTAACATGATACAACTATCCAGCCTACAACTGAAAGTGCAATAACCCTGTCCACAGAAGAGAGGTAAAGTCCTTGAGTTATGTTGACTCTTCAATTTGATATCTGATAAGTAAACACTGTGATGTAAAATTAACAGTACTTAATACTATCATATAAAGCCAATGCATCTTATGTTACATGATAACTGGATAAGAGATATTGGGATAGAGGCAGGCAGAGACATATAGATATAGATAAATATATCTTTGGTGGCTGATATTAATTACTGTCTTCTTCTACCCACTCTGTATTTGCATTGACTTCAGCCGACACATCAGGTCATCAGGTTTCTTTACCTGGTGAGGTGACCCAAACTTTCATTTCAGAAGAATGTGGGCCATTAGTAGTAGTCCTGCCTGGATTGTGCTGCTGTGTTTCATTGACCTTAATTGCAAGGCATAGTAACACTGAGAGATGATGCCCTAAGGGATCTCTTGTATTCCAGACATACTTTTCCTTACCTCCATTGTGTAGTAATAGTCCAATTTCCCCTTGGTAGTCAGAATCAGTCACCCCAGTCAGCACCATAACTCCCTTCTTTGTCTGTTGATTCAGAGGTGTGAAGACCCCAAAGTGGCTGGTGGTGGGTGGCAGTCTTAACTTCCAATTAAGTGGAATTATCATTGTGTCTCCTAGAGGAAGCACAGGAGTCCTCCCTCTGGAACTAAGACTTTAAGGCCAACAGAACATAAATCTGCAGAAGGAGGAAACAAAAATTTTTTTTTTTTTTTGGCTAGTGAGTCACTAGGGGTAGTTGCGAGTGATGCCCGTCCCATTTCTATCACTTGAGCCCTGAGCTTGTGAATCCTGACTCTGGGAGAACAGCACCATATGTTGCCCACTGGTTCAAAGCACATGCAGCCTCTGGAGAACATAGCACCAGGTTTCACCACATAGTTAGTACTTTAACTGAGTTTTCAAAAGGCCAGTTACTATTCTATCAAACCAGCTGCTTCAGGATGGTGGGAGACATGGTGATATTCCATGAATTCCATGAGTGGGAGTTCATTGCAGCACTTCTTTTGCTGTGAAGTTAGTTCCTTGATCAGAGCAAGGAAAGGCCAAATACCATGATAGCCGATTAAGCATTCTGTTTCCCATGATGATAGTTTTGGCAGAAGCTTTGTGTCAGGAAAGGTGTACCATTATCCAGACAAAGTGTCTATTCTAATAAGAACAAAATGATGCTTCTTCCATGATGAAAGTGGTTCAATGTCATCGACCTGTGACCAGGTACCTGGGTGATCACACTGGGGAATGGTGGCATATTAGCTATTCAGTGTTAGTCTCTGCTGCCGATAGATTGGACACTCAGTGGCGGCCATAGCCAGGTTGGCCTTGGGGAGTAGAAGTCCGCATTGCAGAGCCCAGGCATAGCCTCCATGCCTGCCACCATGGTCACTGTGTTCATGGGCTCACTGGGAGATCCAGAGTGACTGTAGGAAGAGGGTGACTGGTCTCCACGGAACGGGTCTTCCTATCTACTTCATTATTACAGTCCTCTTCTGTCGAGGTCACCCTTTGGTGAATGTTCACACAGGACACAAATATCTTTACTTATGTTGCCCATTCAGAAAAGTCTACCCATATACCTCTTTCTCCAAAATTTTGTCACTAATTTTCTAATCAGGTTTTTTTTTTTTAAGTCCCTGATCACCTAGCCAAAGCCTTGGCCACAACCCATGAGTCAGTTTAGAGTCTCATGTCTGGACATTTCCCCTAATCTAAGTGAAGAGTGAGGGGTGCTGCTTGCAGCTCTGCCCACTGGGAGGATGTCTTGTCACCACTGTCCTTCAGGGAGTCCCAAAGAGGGGCTGTGGTGCTGCAGCTGTCCACTTTAAAATGGTGCCCGTGTATCTCGCTGAACCATCTGTAAACAAGGCCTGAATCTTCTCCTCCTGTCAACTAATCATAGAAAAGTCCCCATGACACCATCAGTGCAGTTTAAAAGGAATGGAGACCCTGGTCACTTGGGCCACATCTTCATGTAATTTACTTGTGCCTTCCGGGTCTGCTCTGGCCTAATCTTGTATATATCCTCTCCATTTGATGACAGAATGCTTCTGTGCACACCTAATCTTAGGCTTGGTGGATCAGATAACATGATGGGGAGCTCAGGTCTCATGGTAACTTGGTTGCCCATGGCTAAGCATTCAGTCTTTACTAAGGCTCATAGCAGTCTAGGAGCTAGTTATTAAAAGGAGAAGAGTCATTTGCAGAGGGTGGCAGGGCTTTCCTCAAAAACCCTAAGGGTCTGCTCTGTGATGCAATAAGGGGCCTGCCAAAGGCCCCAAACAGCATCCCTGTCTGCCACTGACACATCACACACCATTGCATCATGTAACCTGAGCTGCAGAAAAGCTTACACAGAAATTTTGACCTGTTGCAGAGCCATCTCTTGTTCTGGGCTCCATAAAAAATTAAAACATTTTCAGGTCATTTGGCAAAGGGACCAGAGTAACACACCCAGATGAGGCATACATTGTCTCCAAAATGCAAAATAGCCCACTAGGCATTGTACCTCCTTTTTGGTTGTAGGAGGGACCAGGTGCAACAACTTATCCTTCATTTTAGAAGAGATGTGTCTATATGACTTATACCATAGGACTCCTGGAAATCCCACTGGGGTGGAATTCCCTGAGTTTGTATTGGATTTATTTCTCACCCTTTGTTATGCAAATGGTGAAGACTATGTTTGGAGTAGTTGATACTTCTTGCTCAGTAGGCCCAATCAGCTTAATGTCTCAATGTAATGGACCAGTGTGACATCGTGTGAAGGGAAAGAGGTGACCAAGATTCGTGTGACCTAAATTAGAACATAGGTCTGGTGATTTGACATACCCCTGAGGTAAGACTGTGCAGGTGTATTGCTGGCCTTGCCAGCTGAAAATAAATGGCTTCTAGTGGACCTTATGGACAAGGATGGAAGAAAAGGCATTTGTTAGATATGGGTATGTGTTAATTTGCTCACACAATGAAACCACATCTGGTATAGGTTTATGATAATCCAGTGTCAGCCTTCCATCTGTCCTCTGCACAGGCCAGTTAGGAGAGTTGCATGATAATGTGGTGGGAATCAAAAACCCTACATCTTTCAAGCTTTTGATGGTGGCTTTCATCTCTGGAGCACCTCTAGGAATGCAGCTTTGATTTTGCAGAAGCTGAGAATTCCTACAGAGTGCGGTCTGTAAAGTGGAGGCCCAAAATAGCCAGAGGTCTAATTCCAATCAAAGTGCCAAAGCCTGAGCATCATGAAAGTTGATGGTATAAATCTGATGACAGAAGGCTGATGTCCCAGCTCAGCACATAGGCAGGAAGGGGATAGATCCCCCTCCCACCCTGCTTGTACTCTTTGTTCTAATCAGGCCCTCAATGGATTAGAGGGTGCCCACCCACACTGGGGAGGGCAATGCACTTTATTGAGTCCATCAATTCAAATGCTAATCTCACCCAGAAATACCCTCATAGACACACCCAGAAATAATGTTTAGTCTGCATATCCTGTGGCTCAGTCACATTGACACATAAAATTAAACACCACAATATTTGAATGGCCATTTAAATGCATAATAATTGAATTTGTCTTCCTGCATATTTGGGAAAAAATAAATTTTATTTCACCAGTATCTAAAATGACAACACCCTTGAAGTGGCACCATACTGAGATGTTCCTTGAAATGACCAAATGCCATTTTGCAATTGTCCATAAAATTATATTTCTTAAGATTCTTGCCCAAAGTCCGCATTTGAATGTGCCCCCATCACCCTGGCAACATGCTGTGCTCTGACTAATGGAGACACTGCAGCCATCACACAGAAAGGGTTTTCAAACGAAGCTCAGGTGCCCAGAAGGCCAAAGCAGCTCCAGTGTGGACAGCCAAAGGCTCGTGACCCCTGCGACTGGAGGAAACTGTCTGTTGGCTCTCGGGCTCATTATTTCACACGTAGAGCCAGTTAGATGGAAATTTCCTGGAATGGAAATACTACCAGTGTCCAGCACAAGTGATTTTTTTTTTCTGTTCAAAGATATACTATTTCCCTGAGAGCCATTTTACTTCTGTATAATAAACTTCAGAACCACAATGTACCTTCAGGAATAGGAATGAAAGATCCGGCTTCTCAATTCATATTTTTCTATATCTTCGGGATTAGACAGTAATGAGGGAAATCAGCACCCTTATAAAATTCATTTGATTCTACTTATTCTAAAATTAAAACATCTCTAAAAAAGACCATGTATCTATCTTTTCAAGTGTATCATATGTATATATGTATATTTGACATGTACACTTTACCTTATTTTCTGTTAATTTTCATTGTTTTTAAAATGGACAGTTGAATCTCTTTTCCGAAATGCATTTTACTCTTTTTCCTTTGTTTGCAAAATATATACTTGATTTGCTTCCGAAATGAATCCTATAAATTTGTTCACGTGTGAGAGCTAAGGCACGTTCCCCCTTAGAGATCTTAAACTACTTTCTGAAATATTTGAGGGGAGGTGTTTTCCGGCTTATACTCATGTATAAAAGAGAATCTGTAAGTCACGTTTAAGTCACGTTTAAGAACTTATGATAGAATCACACAGTGTGATTGTAGAGATTCCCATAATTTCCTTCTGCATGAAGATTGAAAAAAAAATTCCTAGTGTGTGGTGTTATTTTCAAAATAACAGCAGCTAGAACAGAGATATCCAGCTCTCTTGTTCCAAGATCTGTGTTGAAATATCAAAAACAATTTCCCCAGAAAACAACAGAAATCCTATTTTATCCACAGAAACAGAAGAAAAGTTTCACCGGACACCTAGAAATGTGTAGGCTGGAAATGTAAATAATAGCAGATTAAAAAACAAACAAACCAAAACCAAAACAAACAAACCAAAAAAAAAAAAAACACTGAGAGAGAATTCACTCTCTCACTCTCCTCTCATAAACACCAGTGAGGAATCCTGGGAAATGGTGAAAAACAGAAGAATTGTTTGTATAACTCCACTATGAGCACTTTTCTTAGTATAACTCTTTACACATTCTTGATTTGGAACAAAACAGCCCAGTGAAAATGGTGTAGGCACAAAGGAAAGAGAACTCTTAGTGTCTCAGTATTCAGAAACAGCTCTTTTGGAAGCCTAAGTTTTGTGTGGTGGCTCTATTGTTCATGAAGATGGCAGAATTTGTCCAAAGCTATTCCTTGATGCAGCAGACATTGCTGTCTTAACAAAATCAGGAAGGAACCTAGATCTGCACAGAAGTGAAGAGGCTAGGACAAAGGATGACAGAATATCTATTTCCGAGATCTGTCACTTCCCCAAGCAGAAATGAAGATTTTTTTTTTACTGTTAGGAAAACTCATAGCCCTACATCATTCCACTCAATGTTTAATTTACAACTAAAAGTCTATGTCTGCGTTTCTGAGAAAAACCAGGTAGGAAGGATAGGACAAGAAGCAAATACACTCACAACATTTATGAGTCAGAATCAGGTCCTAAAATGTGTTCCTTGTTTAAATAAGAGTAAGTAAGAAGAATAAGTAAAGGGAAAGTGGAACCAGCGAATCCATGAGAGTGTAGCGTCAAGCAAAGGGAAGAAAGTGTTTGAATAAGAAAACTCTTTATTCCTGAAAGAAAGTTGTCAACTGATTCAGATAATGGCAAGAATATGAGAACTGAAAACATTTTTTTGTTCGTTTGTTGGCATTTAAGAGTTTCAGATCCTTGGTGAAGTTATTCACAGTGATTTTAATGAAGTGATGGGAGCTGCAGCTAAATAAGAGAAGGTTGAAGATCAGTGGAGGCGTGTGCGGGCTCAACAATGCCTCCCACCGAAGACGTCCTGAAATTAGAGATTTCTACAAGACGGAAATTTACAGGTTTTTACACAAAAATATCTCATTGTGATTTGAATATATATTTATATATATATATATTCGTATATGTATTCAACGCATCCCATTTTATACTTTCAATATCTTACAATTTTATTTATCAATTATACTTCAATAAAGCTAAAAAAGAAGACCATATCTTGGGTGAACATAAATATGTGTATATGAATATATGAGTATATATATACATGTAGTTATAGATGAAAATATATACATATGTACATTTGTATTAAATTGTTTTTAAGTCGAACAGTTATATCCTTGAATGTGTTTTAATTTAAAAAAATCTTTTTCACCTATGCTGTAGGATAACAACCAATGAAGATGTATAAGTCATCTGTTCAGTTATATATAGTCATAAAAATGAAAATGAAGCTACCAAACTCCTCTTCAACTCTCTGCTCATCGTGTAAGGCTCTCAATTAGTGGGAAACCCACCATATGCTTATGTCTTTCATTTGAGCTTAACTCCTATTGTGTCAAATTTATAAAATAAATTTAATTTTAAATTTGCAGACCATATGTTGAGTTAAACTTGAAATCTCCTAGGATGCCTCAATAAGATAAATATTCAAATTGGTGAAGTAAATTTCTACCGCATCACTCTTCCTTCTCTTTATTGCATATCCAACCATTTTTATTCAAGCTGCAGTGCATAAAATAGACACAATATTATCCTAGGCCTGCCAATCATATTGCTCTAATTAATATAGAAAACCTAATGCGAAATGTACCTCTGCTAAAATCGTTACTTCACAAAGAGTTAGTTTCTCGAAGTACTTTATCAAGATTCCATGGTACAGAACCTCACAATAGAAAATGAAATACTAAAATAATGTCACTTCCTGAAGAAATAGAGCCTTCACCTCATTTAAGTTATCATCTTTGAGAGAGGAAAGCGGAAGTAATTATCTTGCATAAGTGAGCAGACTTCTCCTAATTCTGAAACTATATCGGTGACCTCAGTTTACCTACATTTTGCAATAAAATGAGCTGAGTGCTTTCTTGTGGGAAGAAGTTGGGAAAATAACAAAAAGCAAGTGAGCAAGCAAGCAAGCAAACAAACAAACAAAACAAGTGTTGGTTGGGGTAGAGAAGAACAGGGGTGGAAGCAAAGGAAAAAGCCCTCTCGGGATTTGTTCAAGAAAATCTTAAAATGATCTGCTACCTCATTTTCATGAAAATAATATATTTTCTTGAATATGGGATCTATTGCAATTGCCAAGAAAACACGATTATTGTATTGTTTTTGAAAACATATGGAAGGTATCTGTTTAAGGCCTTTCTACACCAAATCCAAGCTTCAGGCAACTGGCCTGCTCCTTGAGCTGTATGGTGCTGGGCTTCTCTGGGCGATGTGGCTGCAGCAGATGTCTCCGAGGCCCCTCAGTGTGGGACGCACAATGCAGGCCTCTAGGGCTTTGGGATTAGGCCGTGTCCTCTTCAGGAGACACGGCTCCTGTTTGAGAAGCAGCTCTGTGATCTCTGTTGAGCACCAACAGAGACTCGATGCTTGAGCATGACCACCAAATGGAGATGAAATCCAGCAGCCCATATGATCCTGGTGTTTTCTGACCTTACAAACCTGGAAACAAGCCAAAGCAAAGATGAGAGCAGCGACATTTTTTTTTTTTTTTTGCTAAAAGGATACTCTGTTTTCTATTATTTGTATTTCTCCTCAACCTGCCTGTTTTCCTCCTATGTCTGTCATATGAAAGAGTATACTGATGGTGGCTAGTGTTTCAATTTAGGTTTTGGGTAGGACTGTAATTACACTGATGATAACCAGTTATAATATGGTAACTGATACACAAAGAAAAGTGTGTCCTGAGGGGCGAGAGGGGAGAACTGAGTGAGATATTCTTATTTTCCATTCCAGATCCATTCCCCAATACCCTCCACTATTCCCTTTGCTTCTAGAAGTCGCCCTCTATCTACAGATTCAAATGAGCTCCATCTCCGTTTAACTGTTGATATAGATGTGTTAAGAATTAAACCACAGCTCCACTCTCTGGGTTCAGAGCTGTGCTGGTCACAGCTTTGCATGGCTGCTACTTCTGGAATGTCCCAGCAGCCCATGTCATTTTCCTTAACCCTGCATGCATATGTGTGGAAGCCCCTTCTTTAAACTCTCTTTAATTACCTTTTGAGGGTACCATCTGTTTTCCGATGGTCTCTAACAGAAACAGCTGTTTTGCTGCAGCTGTAACAAAATGATTGGTGGAAAAATGTAGAGGAACTGCTCTGAATTACATCAGATACAAACTGCACATTCCTAAACTTTATCCCCAAGCTTTGCCCTATTTCTCACACCCTACTTCCCCTCAAACCCTTGACCAGCGTGTCTCCCACTATATGCAATAAAAGACCCACCACCCTCTTTGAGGCCAGTGGTGCTGGGAGTCAGCCATGCGATAAACTTAGAGTTGGGGGCGGAGGAGACTCAAAAATGAAGTGAGGGTGTCAGTTATTGTATATAACATGGCAACTTAAAAAATAAATGGAAACAAGTAAAAGCTTAATATTTGAAGGTCTGAACAGAATAATTCCAAGGCCAACTGTGCCTGTGCCAAAATAGTGACATCCAAATGTCATGTACTATACTTAGAAATGTTTCAGTATATTAATATTCAGGAGCACAAATAGACTAACTTTTATCACACATACAAAATCAACAAAAGGAAGGTCTCAGCCTTCAATTATGGAATGTAAATTTCTCAAGGAGAATAGAATTGTGAGAGGGTCTTGATTGATGAGAATGTGTTTTCTTCATGGATTCTATGCTGGGGTGCAAATCCACCATATCAGCTTTATAGTATTAGAAATGCCTTTATTTACTTATCAATGTTTATTTGCTGCTGACCACTGGAAAATTCATAAGCAAGGAGAAAACAAGTGTAGAATAAGTGAGTAAACAGTGGGCTTGTGAACTTTTATAAAGCTAAAGATACATGTTGAATTTAGATCAGCTCTATTTTTGTAAATGTTTATAACTATTTGCCAGCTTCTTTAAAAGCAAATGCAAGCAGACATTAGTTTTCCATATTTATTATTAAACTTCTCCACCTGTATCTTTCAGGTGAATTTACCAATTTTGTTTCTGAGGGATGTGATCTATAGAAACATGATATAATTATGTGTTTTTTAAGCTGATATCTGACTGGCTGATAGTTAGGACTTGATGATATGGAAGGATTTTTGAACCAGAGCTCCGAATACCAACCTGACTTTTTTTCTTCAAATACTTTTTTACTATACAATTCCAGTTTTGAGGCACAGTGGTGATAAAACCATTATAGGCATGACTACTTTCTTGAACTATTTCTGTGAGGGTATTTGAGGCAAAATTTTTTCCCGTACATTCCATTAAAATCAATTCATGTTTTTGTGTACGGCTGAAATTGAACTTTGAATTGACTCTAAATGACAGTGAAATGGAAAGTTGATCTCCATCCACCATTTGAAACTTAATCTTTTTAATGTTGTCTTTGATCTCCTTTTGATCATATTTTTTTTACAGTTCAACATTGTAAACCATTTTCTTCAGTGCTTGATTTGACATTTTTATAAACCTGAAAATATAAATGCTACAATAGATAAATAATTGCCAGTAACTTAACTTTTTCACCTCAATGTCACCATGTTTTTCCTCTCTGAATACAAACTCACCCTCTTGGATTCTCTGTCTCTTTTTCTGACTCACTCAATCTTATTATCATGCACCATGCCAAGTCAGTACAATATTACTTGTCTGGGGATCAAAGTAAAAATGTTATGGTGATTGAGTCTGATGAAAAAATGAGAATTATATTTCAGATATCTTGATTGTACTCTTCCCCTCATAGTGTTCTGGTTGAGTGAAATTTAGAGCAAATTACTAAGTCAATGCATATTATTCCACACATGCATAAAACAGGTTGAATAAAAATTATTTACAAACAGTTATTTTTCTTTTATCACAGTGGTTTGAGTTTAAAAACTAGTTTCAAGAGTTAATTGTTAAGTTTTCTTAAGACCCATGTCCACATTTTGAGGAATTTTCACCTGTGGTTAATGTTTTTGACAAATCAAATAGAAGTTCTTCAATACACTTACATGTTTATATATTGGGTTGTTGGAAAAGTCATGACACGTTTTTGCAACGAAAAACATAGAAAAATACGTCATGACTTTTCTTACAACCCAATATATTTATAGGTATATTAATTATAACAAAGTATGCATAATAATGTATACATTAAATGCAGATAATTAATTAAATTGCCAATTAAGCACATCTTTTATCTCTCATGATTTCACAAATAAAATTTATTTTTATTATTAAATACTTTTAGTCACATTGGAGTTAACCATCACTGTGGTTATAACAACTCATAATTCTCTTACCTCATCAGAGCCTTAGTTTCCTTATTTATCAAAAGGAAATAATGATTCCAGACCTATCGATTTATGGCTGAATTCAAATACAGGAGACATGCAATTTTTGTAAAATGCCTTGTACCAGCTAGCCACAAATTAAATGATGGTGCTAGTAATGGTAGTGGCAGCAGCATTTGTTGTAGTTTCTTCTCTTGGACTGTCCAGCAGTACCTGAAAGTCATTTGACCCCAAAAAAATGGATGTTTGCTATAACAAATGACCACACACTTACTGGCTTGAAAGCACTCAACTTCATTATCTTAGAGCTCTGGGTGTTAGAAATCCAAAGTGGGTCTTACAGGACAAAGATCAATGTCTTGTCAGGATTGTGTTCCTTTTGGATGCCGAAGGGAAGAATCTGTTTCCTGGTCTTTTCCAGATCCTGGAGGTGGCTTGTGCTCCTTGTTTCATGTCTACTTTCTCCATCATCAGAGCCAACAGGCTTGTATGACTGTGCACCTGCCTTCTCTCCTCCAATCTTCCTCTGACCCTTCTACCTCCCTCTTCCTTCTAACCACCTGATGATTATTACATTGAAGTCACCTGAATAACCCAGGATTGCCTGATGTCCAGATCTTTAATTTCTCACATCTGCCAAGTCACCTTGCCATGTGTAGTAACATTTTCATTGGTTTCAGGGATTATGACGTGTGTGTCATTGAGGGGATATTTTGTTCACCTCAAGAGACTTCATCTTTCCACAACCTCAGTGGGACCTTGTACTCCCCCCTAGTTAATAAGAAATCTTTCTTCTCCTTCATCAATGAACTTTATAAAGTTTTTAAGAACTTCAAATTACAGATACATGCAGTTTAAGGAATTATAATAAAATGAAAACATTCACAACTCAGCTTATGAAACAGAGCGGCACCAGTATATATGAAGTCCGGTACGTAGTCCTAACAAATCCAGTTTTCCCCTGTCACAGTCCTAGTACTAGTTACAGTGCTACATTTAGTACTATAAACATTTGATTTTCTTTCTAGGGCACATATATACACACACATCCATATCCAAAAGGCTGCATTTCATTTTGTCCTATTTAGGAACTTCTTATATAACTTTTTTTGTGAGTAATATGATTTTCAAGACTCACCGTATGAGCCACAGTGATATTTCATTGATTTTATGGTTTCATAATATTCTTTGTATGAATACATTGCAGTTTATCTCTCCTAATATTGATGAGCATTCAGGATTTTCTTATTCCCTGGTTATTAACAAAGCAACTTCAAATACTTTTATACACATTTCCTGGTGTTCATGAGTGAAGATTTCTCTAGAGAAGACTCCTGGTGTTAGAATCCATGTAATGCCAGTGTGATAGTCCTGTTGCTTAAAATTCTTGCCAATGTTTGGTGTTGCCATACATGTATTTGGTATTAATTTACATCTCACTGAGATTTGAATTTGTATTTCATTTTTATGTAATGGGATTGCATACCTTTTGGCATGTTGAGGTAATTTGGGTTGTGTGTGCGTGCATGCATGTGTGTGTGTAATGCCTATTTATGCATTTTGCTATGCCTAGATTGCTAATTTATTCAAAGAGTTTATTTATAAATTCTGGATATTATTTTTTCAGTTGCAAGTCCTGTAAATTTATGTTCTTAGTTTGAAACTCATCTTTTTATTCTCTTCTCTAGCAAAAGATCATGAAATCATTCTCCTGTATTTTCTTGTATTTTAACTTTTGTCTTTAGTATTTAAGCTTTTGCTTATCCCTCAAACCTTACAAAGACAGGATAGATACTACCAACTATCTCTCTAATCATTTTGCCAGAGGAACCTTACTGTTCCAAGACTTGCCTACCGATTTGTTTAGTGGGAAATTATTAGATGAGGAGCCCTGATTCAAAATGAATCTAGATATTTTACTTTCATATTGTCATAGGTTAATATACAGAATGCCATGTTACACGTGTGCTGAGTGAGTCAGGTGACCTGAATGAGTGACAGGTGCTGCAGAAAATCCGTTAGAGGATCCATCAGCACACAGGAGAATGATCTGTGAAAGGAAGAGCTCACCAAGGCAAATCTGTAAGGAGGCTGAGAAGGAGCAACCAAGGAGTGGGTAAGGAAGAAGCGGAAGAGTTTAACATCGAGAAAGTTCAGGAAAGTTGGGTTTCAAGGAGGAGAGTGTGGTTTACGATATTGCATACTCCCCAGAGAGTAGATAAATGAGGCCTAAGTAATCATTGGATATAACAACAGAAATTCAGTAAAAGTCATCTTAAGAGCTTGTTCAGTGGGTGAGTAAAGGATGAAACTGATATTGCCATGATCTGAACAATAAATGGGAAAGGAGAGGGCAGGCATGGAGGTTTTCAATGTCTGTTTTCCAAGATGCCTGGGAATGCCACCTAATAATGAGGGGGGGAAAAAACAACACCTGGAGAAGGTGAGCATGGAGTTAAGGACAAATGGAAAAGGCATGAGGATTTTTCAAAGACGCAGGTAGGAAAAAAGAGATAAAATGGGGAGAAAAATGGGATAAGGCTTAGCAGTTGGAATGAAATTCCTGAGGGAGCAGTCATGGGACCCAGGGAACAAGTGGAGGAGTTAGCTTCGGTCAGAATAAGACATTTGCTCTCATAATGAGAGAGAGAACTTAGTTAAAATTTATCATCACTTTGTAGATGGAGTGTCAGGAATTTGAAGGAGTTCTTATCAGAGAGTTTCTATATTTCTGTGAAGTAAGAACACGATTATCTGCTGAGAATGAGGGGGCAGGTAATAGGGTAGGACAGTTGAAGGGATAAGAAATGGCTTGATTAGATATTATGGGAAATGGAGAAAAACCTTATCAGAACAGAGAATTGGTGAGCAGGGTAAATGGCCCTATTGAGCTCAGAGAACATTAATTTACAGAGGCAATTTTCTGAGGATTTTGTGATTTTCTCCAGTTGGATTCTACTGCCCAGGCACAGGAAAAACGAAATCAGCCTGTTGGATTGCTTCAGCTCTGGGTTTGCTTGGTGGGTTCAAAGATAGAAATTGAAAACCAAATAGAAAATATTCACAAAGATGTGGTTAAAGAAATTGGTCAAGGTTTGTATGCTTAAAAGGAAGAGAGTAAAACTGAGGTAGAAATGGGACTTTATATACAATCAATTATTGTATCACAAGAATGAATACAAACCCTGATGAAATAAAAAATATTAAATTTTTTGCATGTACTCATCCACTTGGTCTACTTCTAGGAAACACTAGGAGATTAGGAAATATTAAAGACACAGGTATATCTTTTCTGTCATTTTTTTATTTGCTTAATCATGCTCCTTTTAATGTGCTTCTGATGGGAGAATATTTGTTCACATTTAGAAAAATCTTTACGAGACATTTTCTAAACGATTAGTTCCTTTTCTTGGATTGCTAATCAATGCTATATTTTCCTTAGATCTTCCTTGTGCAGGTTTCTTGTGTGACAATTTTAATCTGGTGTTTTCAGGTCATGTAACCAAGGATACATATTGACGTATAATGTAATTTTAGAATATCATTTACCCCTTTGATCCACAAAAGCTTATAACCTTCGATCAGATTAATGTCACTTTTGACATTTCTTTGTGAGATCAAATGTATTTTGGTCATTTATTCTCGTTCAGTGTATATTCTCACTTTCCTACAAACCCTTTCCCTTGCTCAACTTTCGTTAAGGTAGTAGTGACTCAGAACTCACCGGAAGACACAGGTGGTTGTGGAAGGCTTCCCCTACCATCGTGAAGTTGACTGCGGAGCTTGCTAGGGCAGGACTCGGCTCACTGCACTGCTGAGAAGCTCGGATGCAAGACCAGACTGCTATGAGATGTGCATAATGTAAACGCTATGAAAGCAGGGTTTACCATCGCTGCCCTTCAAAGTCCTTATCCGGGTGTTCATTACTATTTCTTGGGACTTTGCTTTTGCTGTTGTACATCAAACACCTTTAGATTGTGATCCATCCTTCTGGTTGTCGTGACTTTATTTATATGACCTGAAACCCTTCTGATTTTATTGTCACACTTTTACATGGATTCCACTCCACCAGGATAAACAGAGGAGCCTAATGAAAACTATATAATTACTCCAGCATTGAAAATAGCCTCTCGCTTCCACTGTGTATCTGCATCCTTCTTACAGGTTATGGAATAGTCAGTATTGGTATCCTGAGACACATCGCTCTTAATGTATTTGGCACAGAAGGTTATCTTAAAACTCCCCTCTAAATCTCCCAAATTAATGTTCTGTGTAGTGAGCACCTGCCAGCTTTGACACAGTTATGGGATCAGACGTTTTTGAGTGATTTTTGACTCTGAAGGTTGCGTGCTGTTACCAGATCTGGCCGTGTTTCAGCTCCAGCATCGTCTGTTGCATTTGCTGTGAACTTAATAAATGTTTTCACCTAATTTTGTAACTATCATACATTGGGAGTGCCTTTATTAGAGCTTGGCACTTTCCTGCATGTAAAAGTGCTGCCCTAGAATTGACTTTAACCAAGTGAGTGGTAATCCACAATATTTCCTTGAAGGTGGGCTGGTGGGGGAGGTGGGGGGAGGCTCTTTATTATACCTCTTTTTCTCTGATAAAAATAAATAAAAGTTTATTTTGCTTCTATATATCAAATTATATGTCATAATAATTCAAAGTTAATTCAACATCCATATGTTGTAACAGGTGATGATCACATTATTAAGTTGGGAACTAAAACTCCTCAGACAGAAAATGTTAAGAAATAAATACTAAGCCTAATAACAATAATACGTTGTGAATAACTTGCACACCATCTTTCAAAGACACTCTGGATGATGTATGCTTATGGCTCATTCATCTTGTGCTATTTCCTAAATTAAATGAAAACAGAATATTTTACTTGAGACCAATTTTATCGCAAATAATTTGTATTTCTTTGTTTCACAGAGTTTCTAAAAACAAAGGTCTGGATCCTCTTGTAATATAGACAAATCACTTATCTGAAAGCAAGTGCTCTCAGAATCAATCTCAGATTGATTTTCACAATAAAAATTGAATAAATTTAAATGAATATATATGTTTTATGATAATCAAAGAAAAAATCCTTTAGCTATACTCAAAACAGAGCAAAAATTAAAATGCACCTCAGTATAAACTGAGATTGCACATTAAAATGTTGTTATTTGAGTATCTTATTTGCTGTACCCTAAAAGATATTTGAGTATGTTTCTGACTTCGTTATCAGAGCAGACGGCTACATCAGAGAGAAAGTTTCTCTTTCATGTTTCCATTCAACTCACTGGGGCTAATTTCTCTTAATTCCCCTTCAGCAAGGTTTCCATTATCCTTTGACTTATGGCAACAAGTGCTTAAGCTTGATTTTTAAGCTGAGGAGTGCTACTGAGCACTCCTCAGAAACTGGTAGCTGTAGTGGAATGTATTATGCATCAAGCAGTAAAATAAGTGATTTGCATATAATATAAAAGGACGCCTTATCTTCAGGGTATCCCCATAATAGCTGAGACAAAGAAGCAAACTGGCAATTGCACCACAATATGTAATTTGTATAATGAAAGTAAATAATATAAATGCTATGAGAGCATAAGAGAGAGATTTGTTACCCATGGTTGGGTGGTGGGAGGTTATTGAAGAGGGGAAGCCTTTCCTGAATTCTGTGGTAAGAGGCCAGGTGAGTGGGGGTCAGTTCAGACAGACAAAACATATGAAAAGATCTAGGGCAGGAAAGATGAGAGAAGATGTTTTCAACAGGATAGTTCGTAGATAGTTGCGTCTTTCACTGAGATAGGAATCAATACACGTTAGTATGAAAAGTATGTAAATTTATTAAAAATATTTCATCTCAAAAACATTTTGAGTGTGGGAATCAGCAAGGCTCGAATCCCTGTTACTCCATCTGAACTAGAAAAAAGGGTGGCAGGAAAGTTATACTTGTTACCAACATGCCTATTTAAACTAAGAACGCGTAGATTTGTTATTACTCTCCAGTTATACCAATTCTGTCTTCCATCGAACACTCATCTCAATCATATGTGCATTTTGCTCAGCTATTCCCTTCCAATGTCTACCTAGAGACTAACACCCCTTGTCTCAGATACGCAATTACAATGTTCTCTCTAGACTCAAGTCTAGTTCTAACTCACCAATTAATGAGCTTTGAACTCCCACAGATGAGAGCTTTTGTTTCCTTTCTCTCTTTTTCTGTTTTCCTCTTGCCAAATGGGAGGGGACATTTAGAGATGATGCTGCCGCATGGACCTCGGCACTGAGGATACAGAGTAGAAAACTGTGAACACCTCCACTCTCTTGGACAGTTGCTTTCAGGCATAAGGTGGGAAGTGAAGGGAATAACCAAATCATTGGAGAGTTTTAAAGAATTCTCATGTTTGGAGCCCCAGGGCTAGGAACATATGTTAAAGGGAAAAGGTGGTAATTCGAAAAAAAGAAATTCTCTAAGTTATGTTAATTTATACATCTTTATTTAAGCCCCCTCCACACTTTGAGAGCCACTGGTTCTGAGCTGCAGAAGCATTTGTGGAGCTACGTTCCAAGGTCATAAACTTAGATAGTAAATAATAAGTAGAAACGACAATTTGGAGTAAACACTTAAAGGTCATAATCTAACATTTATTTTTGGATCAAAGTGAAGTAGGAAGTTGTTAGAAGTCTGTAAAGAAAGAGGTAACAAGGATAGCCATTTTAGGTATGTGGTGTAAAATGTGGTAAGCACAAGGGAAGCTAAAGTTTGGAAAACTTTTAAGACAGAGATGAACCTTACTCAGGGAAGAAAGATGTCAATTCAGAAACTATAAAATGTCTGAGCAGGTCTATGAAATGACACGAGATGAGTTTGAATTCCATAAAGATTAGAATTTGAATCCAAGTTCTTTTGTTTATGTGCTATGTAACCAGGGACAAGTGACTTTACTCCTCTGAGCCTACTTTCAAATATGTTAATAGTATTAGATATAAATGTGCTCCATTATATATTAAAATAAGATCATATGTGTTGAAAAAATGGGAGTTTTTATTATTTTATTTTCAGCATCACATAAAAAATAGGACAATACTAAAAACTATGAAAAATTATAAAAGCTATAAAGGTAATGCATTATTTTGCAGAACCAAAAATCTACTTGTGGAGACTCAGCACAGATAGAACTTCTAATCCTGTTTTAAAAATATGTTCAAATACGTAACACTGGAAAGATGCCTGTGGTGGCAGCTAGGCCGTGCTTTAGACATTCGTTTTCTCCATAACCTATAGCCATCTGAAAAGGGGACATTTTCCCATTTCTACAGAGGAAAAATTGAGGTTCAGAAAGATACGGTATTTTGCATATGGCCGCATGGCTCCTAAGTTACAAATCAAGGATCTGAACCAGAGACCACCTGCCTTCATAGCCCACCCATTTCCACAATAATACATGCCTGAAATAACTGTTTGCAGTTAATTATTAATCTTTCCTGTCTACACTATCCCCTCCTCCAT
>NW_017731490.1:143003-144621 GCF_001890085.2 Hipposideros armiger | reverse complement strand
GACTAGAACTAGAGCCTTAAAGTCCAGAATAAAGGATTTGGCTTTTACTCTAAGTTGAGAAACAAGGATAAGTGTTAACTAGAGAAGTGACATGATCCAGCCTCTGTTTTAGGAAAAAAATCACCCCATCTACGTAGTTTTTATCCGAAATACTGCTGGTTACCTTTCTAAGATACAGCACCACTCAGGCTACCTCCTTACTCCTAAACCCTCAGCACGTCATGCTCACACATCGGCTTCAGCTTTCGCTTAGCGGTGGTGGTGGTGGGACAGTACCCAGAAGTCTTTGCTCCATGACCTCTAGCCGTCTACATCTCTTGATCCACTGAGTATTTGATCTTTCACAAATGTAATAATTCTTCCAGAGAGTCCTTTATTGGTTTCTAATGGAATATCCATTTACATATCGATGGACATTGACAGGCTACACAAGTTTTGGAAATCCTGCTCTGTAGAATGAAGGTAAAACTCTGGCATTCAAAAACGTTTTTTTGGGTTTTTTGGTGTCACATTTTGTTTTTCTTTTTGTGAATGGTCTTTTTTTTTTTTTCCCTTAACCACTTCCCATAGTTAAATTCTCTCAGTTCTTCAAGTCTTGCTCAAATCCTACTGTCCCTCGGAAATCTTATTTTTTTTTTCATGAAAAAACTAGCTTTGTCTTATCCTCTTCCATGATGCTGATTCATATTTTTTTAATGTCCCTTAGCATTGACTCTGTTGTATGCTGGACATGTTGACCCGTTTCTTATTTCTACTGCAAGGCTTCATGACGGAAGCCTCTGTCCCTAATCCATTTCTGTGCCTAACATAGTGTCTTAAACACAATAAGAAATCAATGGTTATGTCAACAGTCAGTTAATTCTTAATGTGATCATACAATTCTGATTGCATGTGACATTTATTTTCATGATTCAGTTGTAACCTCTTTAAATAAGAACCTATATTTGTCCCTTTAATATGTCCCCTCTGTGTTCCCTTCAAGTCTTCAAAAGCTTATTGACTGAATGGTCGATTACTCCTCCAGGATGGAGAAATTTGCCAGTGGGTTAAACGATTTAAATCATCCTTACAGCTCCATTTTCAAACAGAGGTTTCTTGGTTTCAAAATGTTTGTGAAATGTCCTACGCACTGATGAGAGAGAAAGACATTGAGAGCAGCAGGTTCAAGGTCATTCTCCGGTGGCCCTCTAAAAAGTTGAGATGCCTCACTTGGGGTTGGAAACCTTAATCTTTGCTATCATAGTTTGTATTTCTCTGGTGTGTTTTGATACACTCCAGAAGGAACTGTTATCTTATCTAGCTTATGCCACAGTTTGGGAAACTGGCTTATAGAGAGAAACTGGCTATGTTGAACTAAGAGGAAGAGGTGAAAGAAAATATCCATTTTACTCAGTTTTAGGATATTTATCAAGGTGTAAATTATGATTATTCTATTATAGAGATATAGGTATTTTGTAAGAAAAAATATTGTGATATCTAAATTTATTTTTTAGCTTTGATAATTTTTATGTTACTTCATTTTTATACATTACTACTGTATACCAAATAAGTTAGATATAAATCTAAACACAAAGTAATACATTTTTATAAAACTTTACATCCAATAATTAAGAAAAAA
>NW_017731490.1:138443-139451 GCF_001890085.2 Hipposideros armiger | reverse complement strand
TCTCTCTCTCTCTCTCTCTCTCTCTCTCTCTCTCTCTCTCTCTCTCTCTCTCTCTCTCTCTCTCCCTTCCTCCCTCCCCATTCAGCACTATAACATTTAGTATTTCGTATTGTTCAGTTTCCAACACACTGTCCCCCCTCCCCAGTATAGGGAAAAAGGTTAAAATAATAGTGTTTTATTGGAGAAGCACTAGGTGGTTTTGATGCTTTTTTTTTTGCTGGTTTTCTGTGAAAATTAATTTCTGTTGCAAAATATTTACCAAGAGAGCTGCTCTTAGGAGGAACAAGTAGTTTTGAGGTACATTGAAAAGTTTTTTAAACATCTTATTACACCCATAAAATTTAGTATATGAGTAGATCAAGTGTTATGCCAACAGTCCCTTGGTTCTCTGTTCTTTTTTCCTTGCAGTCAAGTCTTCAGTTCTGTGCTTCTTAGGTCTAAAACCAGAATGGCAACACCAGGCAGCAACGTCAATTATCTTTTGCATTTGGTGTGAATTTAATAGAGAGTTATACTCAGTCTCTTTAGAGTGACATGCAATTTTAGACTAAAACAATTTTACTCACAATGATCATCTACCTAATTAAATATGTTGGACCACAATTAACTTTCAAACTATTCAACATCTTAAATATTTATTCAGAAGGTAAAAGCAGTATTATACTCATCATAAGGGTTTGTTTTGCTCTGGAGTCAGTGTGCTTGGCTTTAAATACAGGTATGCCATGTTCTGTGATCTTGGGCAAATCCCTGAATATCTGTGACTGAAAAAATGGAGATAATAATAACAATACCTATATATTTTTTTCAATATTAATGTGTATACATATTTTTTCCTGTTGTTGGACAACAAATTACCACACATTTAGCAGTTTAAACAGTACATTTATTATCCCATGGCTTCCATAGGCCAGGCGTCTGGGCATAGCTTAGCTGGACCCTCTGCTGTTGGTTGTATTCAGATGAGACCCTGATAGAAGCCAGGGTCTCACATGAGGCTCAGGGTCC
>NW_017731490.1:136929-138334 GCF_001890085.2 Hipposideros armiger | reverse complement strand
AAAAAAATTATCCATACTGCTATCTTTCAGTTTTGAAGAAAAATAAAAAAATAATAAAAATAAAGTTCCAGCATATCTCTGGGTAAGGCAGGAAGAATAAAAGACAACTGAATGCCCAGCTTTTGTCTGTCTCCTGTATGAAATGCAAATTGTCACATTTATCCTTGTAATTTTAAAAGGTTAAATGTTACTTTGGTATGTCCAATAGAACTTTTAATAAAATAGCTTTTTAAAAAAATGTATGGTTTAGATCTGGTTTAGAAAGACAGCACAATATTCAATCTGCACACCTGTATTTAAGGCATATAATACTCTTACTTTAAAAGGAGGCTGAAAAGATAAGAAAAGGTAGTGACGTTTGTTATTGTTCTAACTTTGCAATCATACAGTAGGAGTTATTCCCTTATCGCTAAGTTTGAAACGAAACTATTAAAAGGAATTAATATTGTATGTTTTAATGGAATTATTTTTCGTTGGTAATATAAGCATATTCTTTACCCTAACTTAGAAGGTTTTTAATTAGGTAAGATGGGCATCGTTGTATTTGCAGCAATAATAATTGAAAGGCCCCTGAAATAAACTCATGGTAACTACAGAGCGTTAAGGTCTAGATGAGATATCCTTAGTGTTGACACGAGTCCTCAGCTTTGCTGGAGAAGCTACATTGGAAATATTTCTCCAGAAGCAAGAGAGTGGGGCTCCGAGGGCTGACGTGTTCGTGCATGCTGCTAATTTAACACGAAGGCCTTTTCCACTGCTATTTATGCAGTAGTGTATGAGAATTGAAACTTCATGAAACATAACACGCTGGGTCAATCATGAAACTTTGGGCCTATGAAAGGTCAAACAGATATAGTAGGCAAGTTCAAGCAAGCACATTAAGCAGTACACGCTTAATGACTGAGCTTTCAGTATGCAAAGCAGCTTACAGGGGGCTGGGGACAATCGCAGATACGTAGACTGTTCTCCTTCCCTTAGAAAGTTTTACCGTTGTGGAGGGAGACGATTCCTACACACATAAAGCTTCAAACACAAGGCACTGTACTTCACAAGATGTTATGAAAAGGCAAATAAAAGACATTTTTGCATATAAGCGATCTTAAACAATATAGCACGCGATTGCATCTATTGAAATTAAAGCGGTGTCAAATGAGGTTTTAAATACCTAGGATTTTCACTTTAAATTTATTTTTGTTGTTTTTGTGTAGAATAAAATAAAAGTTATTATCTGGATTTTTAACACGCATTATTATCTTTTTTTTTTTAAGATTTTATTGGGGAATTGGGGGAGGGGAACAGCATTGGGGAATCCAGGAAGGGGAACAGACAAGTTGCTATCCTTTTGTTCTTCAGTCTAGTTGTGGAGGATGTCGCTTCACTGGCCCATGTTGGTATTATCATTGCA
>NW_017731490.1:57658-134919 GCF_001890085.2 Hipposideros armiger | reverse complement strand
GTCGGATTTCTGTCTCTGAAAGGTTTCACCTGATTAAGTGAGGCCCAGGAAGGATCACCTCCCTTTTAATTAACTTAACATCAACTAATCAGGGACCTTAATTACATCTGCAAAATCCCTTCACCCTTTCCATATGATGTAACATAATCATGGCAATGATAATGCATTACTTTTGCTGTGTTCTGTTGGTTAAAAGTCATGGAAAGTTTCCAGCAGCTTCAGGAAGGGGCGCAATATACACGGCCATGGGTCATTGGGGCTCATCTTAGAATTCTCTCCACCACAGCTTTTCTGCCATCGGGTTAGTACCTTTGAACTTATTGTTGGTCATTGAGGTTGTCACTCTGTTCTGACTCAGCTTTTTTTTTGTCAGAGTTTGACTTAGGCTGTCATGCTGGGGCTCAGCTCCCGGCAGATGAACGCAGGATTTGGTGAGGCTGAAAAGGAACAACGGAGCCACAGATAGGAGTTCATATCACTATATTATATTCTCAATGATGGCTGGTCGAGACACGAGAAACAGACATCCGTCAATATCCCAACAAGGGGTCTTCCTGCACCACAGTCTTGCTGGCGGCTGGGGAGATACAGGAAGTAGGATCCCCAGGATCTGCACCATTGGGACACCCGCGCTTACTAACCAGCTGAGGCAGTTATATGCAAAACAATAGTAGCTGCTGGCCAACTGGTGACAGCCTATGGCCATCTAATAGCTGAGTCAGAGCCTTTCTACTTGAGGCTGAGGGCCTGGAAACTGCCCTCCTGGCCCTTTTCCCGACATAGGCTTTTGCATGTCTGAAACACATACAATTATACCAGTAAAAACAATTAACAACCTGTGTTCTTCATTGTGGAATGTCAGGCAAGGCTCAGGTATGTTGCTTTGCGTGGGCTTATCGTGAGCAAAAGTTGTACAGTAATAAGTAAGCACAGGGCACGTTGAATATCATATTAGATAGTTTCACAATGATGGTAAATTGTTGGTGCGTCTTGCCTGGCTGTTTTGGTAAGGGATGAAATCAGTTATTAGGTATTAATGCTGCTTTAATGTATAAGCAAACATTTGGTTCTGTCTTCTCAAAAATCCAGATCAGTTTCATGGGACAGTATACTCAGTTTTCAATGGGCACTGATAAAAAGAAATGCTATTTAAAACTATTTATGTGAATGAATGAGATTTCTGAAAACTGCAGTTCAGACAAGATATAGAAATGGATGCTAAGGCTGACATATCAGCAACAATAGTCCTCAAACCCTACCTATGGCCGTATGTGGCCATTATTCCCTAGTTATATTATTCTTATTCATTATCAATATTAAAAATGTAACCTTATAAAATAAATATTTTACTTTTATCAATGGCAGGGGTGGTGATTGAGGTGCATATTTTGTGAGAGATTTTGCTTCATTAAAGGGTCTATTGCTTTTAACAAGTTTAGAAACCAACAGGATCAAATATATGGTGATGGAAGGAGAACTGACTCTGGGTGGTGAACACACAATGTGATATATAGATGATGTATTACAGAATTGTACCCCTGAAACCTATGTAACTTTACTAACCATTGTCAGCCCAATAAACTTTAATTAAAAAAAAATTTTCAGAAACCACAAAAGAGGTTGAAAAATGATAGAATTGGAAAAACAGGATCTGCTGCTAGTAAATAAATCTAGGAAACTCAGGGACCTCATCAAGTAATAATTAAATTCAATACTTTCTTTGATGGAACTTGTGGAGCTATTTTATAAACTTACCATATCCACTCAATCTGATCACAGGACTACTGGCATCATCTCTTTCAGCCAAGGGTGTGTTTTATTGAATTCAGACTCTTTCTGCTTTCCTACATTGCTATCAGATAACCTGTCTTGTGGGGCTGAGGAAGCCATATATCTGAATAAATAACTAACTGTCCTCTAACAGCATGATCTGACTATATGCATTTTACTAGACAAAGTCAGGTCTTTCCACTGTCAGCTATAGTCTTGATTAACTGTAGGTTGTGTCAGGTCCATGTTACAATTTTTCAAACACAGGAGACTCCTTGGTATATCCCTCCTAGGTGACAAATATTTCTCTCCTGGAATGGAGCCAGGAAAGGACCTAAATATGAACATCAAACGTTTTAGGTTTCTCAAAGTGTTTTTGTTTTTGAATCATATTGAAATATAATTGAAGTACGCAAATCACACAAATTTAGAGAGTACAGTTTGATCAGTCTTAACATACGTGTGTACATACCACAATCAAGAAAACGAAGATTTCCATCAGCCTCAAAAGTTTCGCTGTGTCCCTTGGGAATCCCTGTCTGCCTCTACCCACTTATTCACAGATCAGTGACCTGCTTTTATCATTATAGATTACCATTTCTGGACGTTTATATACATGAATCATACTATCTGTGCTCTTTCTGCCTGGTTTCTTTTACTCAACTATGTATTTTAAGATTTATCTATGTTGTAATGAATCAATAATTCATTCCCCTTTACTGCTGAGTAGCATGTTACTGAATGGATGTAAAATATATATTAACATATTTTTGACAATGTAATTTACAGATATTTAATGTAAATAACCATAAATCCACCTAATTACTTTGCAATGGCTCCATTGTATTAATGGTATTAAATAGTACAGAGATACCACTATAATCACTTGGTGTTGCAATAAACTTCTTAGTACATGCATCTTTTGTGTATGTGAATATTTCTGTAGGAGAGATACCAAGAAGAGCTATCTCAAATGATATACCCTATTGATTAGATAGCTATTGTAATATGACCTTAAAAAATTGTTACAATGTGCACAGTAGCCAATTTTGTATGATACCCCATTTCCCATACCGTTTCTAAATCTAGTTTTATCAATAAATTTAACAATTGCTAGTCTAATAGGTTAACAATGGTATTTCATTAGAAAATGCTAGTTTTCTATTTACTAGTAAATTAATATAATACTAATAAATATATCTTTCACTTGTATATTATTTTTTAAATTGATTCTTCATATCTTTTTATCCTATGAGATGACTGTCTTATTTTTTGATAATCAGTAGAAACTGTTTTATATCCTTGATATATCTGTTATATTATTAGAAATCTTCCCCACTTTATATCTTGTTATTAAATATTGTTTACAGTGCTATACTTCAAACATAAATCTTACCTTATTGTACAATCTAGGATGCTGAGAATTATCTTGATATAAAAAGTATTTTCAATTATATTTTCAATCAAAATATTCTTTATTTCATTAGAATTTTTTTTATTGGTTTCAGGCATACAGAACAACATAGTGATCAGACATTTACATAACTCACAAAGTGAGAACCCCAACAGGTCTACTACACCCAACACTGTACATAGTTATTAGAACATTATTGAGTATATTCCCTATGCTGCACTACACATCCCCGTGACTATTTTATAATTATAGTTGACATTCAATATTATTTTATATTAGTTTCAGGTGTACAGCATAGTAGTTAAACATTTATATAGTTTATGAAATTATCACCCCAGTAAGTTTGGTACCCATCTGACACTACACATAGTTCTTACAATACTATTGACTATACTTCCCATATTGTACTTTATATTCCAGTGACTCTCCTATAAATACCAATCTAAACATCTTAATCTCTTCACATTTCTCACTCAACCCCTCCAACGCCTCCCCACCCCCCCCCCACCCCATCTAGTAACCATCAGTTTGTTCTCTGTATCTACGGGTCTATTTCTGTTTTGTTTGTTCATTTATTTTGTTCTTTGGATTCCACATATATGTGAGATCATATGGTGTTTGTCTTTCTCAGTCTGACTTATTTCACTTAGCATAATACCCTCTAGGTCCATCCAAGTTGTTGCAAATGGTACTATATCATTTTTTATGGCAGAGTAATATTCCATTGTATATATGTACCACAGTTTCTTAATCTATTATAATTGTCTATTGATGGGCATTTCAGTTGTTTTCATATCTTGGCTATTGTGAATAACAGTGAACATAGGGGTGCATATATCTCTTGGAATTTGTGTTTTGGATTTCTTTGGATAAATACCCAGGAGTGGAATTGCTGAGTCATAAGGTAGCTCTATTTTTAATTTTGGGGGGAACCTCCAGGCTGTTTTCCATAGTGGCTCCACCAATTTGCAATCCCACCAATAGTGCATGAGGGTTTCCTTTCCTCCACATCCTCACCAACACTTGTTGTTTGTTGATTTATTATGTCCATTCTGACAAGAGTGAGGTGGCATCTCACTGTGGTTTTAATTTGCATTTTTCTGATGATTAGTCACGTTGAGCATATTTGCATATGTCTATTGGCCACCTGTATGTCCTCTATGGAGAAATGGCCAGCAGTTCCTCTGCTTAATTTTTATTTGGGTTTGTGTGTGTGTGTGTGTGTGTGTGTGTGTGTGTGTGTGTGTATGTGTTGAGCTGTATGAGTTTTTTATAGATTTTGGATATTAACCCCTTATCAGATGTATCATTGGTAAATATCTTTCCCACTCAATAGGATGTCTTCTCATTTTGTTGATGGTCTCTTTCACTGTGAGAAAGCTTTTTACTTTGATGTAGTCCCATTTGTTTATTTTTTTTTCTTTTGTTTCCCTTTCCTGAGGAGATATACCAGTAAAACTATCATTAAGGGTAATGATGCCACCTGAGCTGGGTGTGGCTAGTGGTTTTCGCAGAGTTAATATAGATTCAGCTCCTGTGCCAATACTGAGCCTGTGTCCACTGCACAGAACGCCCTGAGAACACCACAGCCTGCTACCACTTGCCTTGTGCCCACAGATACCCAATAGTTGCCCAAGAAGGGCTGCAGCACAAGCTAGGGCTGACTACCTGCTACTAAAATTTTCCAGGCTGCCTTGGACTGTCTGCTTCTGTGCAAGCCTTCTGCAGCTTACAGGGTGGGGCTGGTCACCCAGGAGCTGAGGGTGCCCTGGGCGATGCCTCACTAGCTGGGCGGGATGGGGTCCAATGGAGTCATCAAGGTGGTACACACATGTGTGGGTTTTACCAGACCAAAGTGATCTCAGATTTGGTCCTGTGGGGGTGGGTTCAACACAGGAAAAGGGGTGCCTTCCTGTAGGCTACATGGGAGGTGGGCTCCACACAGAGATGATGGTGGCTGTCCCTCTATCCCTCACCATAGAGCCGCATGAGTCAGTCTTTCCCTGTATACCTCTGGTGTCTCTCGAGTCTCTCCACAGGAGCCCAGGGTGATTGTCTGTGAGCACATGTGTGTGCAGGCCTTTTAAGAGGAGGTCTGCATTTCCAGCTGCTTTCCATCTCACCAAGACCACCAGGTAAAATCCTCACAGATTTCCAGTGCCAGACATTGTAGGGACTCCTCTTCCTGGCGCAGGAATCCCGAGTGAAGCTGGGACCCCTCACTCTTGAGCAGGTAACCTCTGCTACCAAGGTGCCCCTCCTGGTGCTCAACCCTATCTGTGGGTTTGAGGTCAGCCGGTTTGACTCTCCACCCTTCCTACCAGTCTTGATGTGGCCTCTTTTTCATATCCTTAGTTATAGGGTTTCTGTTCAGCTAGTCTTCAGATGATTCTCAAGGTTGATTGTTCTATTATTTAGTTGCAATTTTGATGTGATCCTGGGAGGTGTCAGGCATAATGTTTGCCTATTCTGCCATACTGGATCAACCTTATTATAATTTTTATGAACATGGCTTTATTTAGTTACATTATAGTAAGGGAAAAATTCAAATTCATCCTTTGTATATGAACAACAAAGAGCAAAAAGCTAAAAATAACAGACTCCTGAAGGAGTAGATAAGGGGCACACTTTGCCAGATATAAAAATTTAACATACACTTATAGATATAAAAATGTGTCAGTGTTGGCATAGGTATAGACAGGTATACCAAATAGAGAGTCTCAAACTGACTCACACATAAACATAAATTTGATTCTGAACCCTTGGGTATTGCATGTCTACTATAAAAATCAAATGATGTTGGGGTAATTGTTTGTGTACATGAAAAATTTGAATCAGGCTCCTAACATTGCACCATTAAAAAAAATGTGAATTATATATAGAGATATAATTTTTAAAATTGTAAAATATTTTTTGTTCCAGCAAAGGATCATATAAAGCTGGGAGAATATATATCTAAAAAATAAAGGATTACAAACAATATATATCTTTAAAAAACTCAAAGCCAAAGTAAAGCAAACAAATAGAAAAATTATGTGAAACATGTATACTAGAATTTTGTAAAAGAGGAAACAAACAAATCAACCTGTGAAGTAATATTTCAACTCATTAGTAATCAGTAAATTAAAGGTTAAAACCATAATAAAATATCATTTTACACACACCATATCATGAAAAACAAAAGAAGTTGGACAATTCCTAGTTTTGGTGATATTTTAGGCAACAGGACCTTTTATTCTCTATTATAAGGATTTTACATTGGCACAACCAAGTTGAAAGACATTTTGGGATTTGTTAGAAAAATTGAATTTTTGCATATTATTGATCCATAATTTTACTTTTTAACATATTCTTTAGGGAAACTCTTGTAATGTGTCCTAGGAGATATGCACAATATTAGTAGCAACATTAAATTATTTGCTAATTTAAACATTGGAAACAAACCAAATAGATATCACACACACAAAAAAAATGTATACATAAAATGTGGTATTTTAATTCAATGGATACTATTCAGCAATGAATATTAATAAATGCCAACCATATCCCTCAACAAAGTTGATTTCAAAATCAAAATTTGAACAATAGAAGAAAGCTACAGAAAAATGAAGTAAAGTCCTATTTATATATAGCTCAAAATAGGCAAAGTTAAATATTGTATTGTTTGGAGATAGATTTGTATAAGGTAAAAAGGAAGTAATGATTCATAGAAAAGGATGATTACTTCTGTGGAAGGAGGGTGATGCAAACAGGGAGCAACACAGATGGTTGGTTATTATGTACTAAGAATATTCCATTTCTTAAGTTGGATTATAGGTAAATACATTTATGTTTTGTCTTTTGAATTTTTATGTCTTTGTGGAAATGGTCTATCACTAGTAGTGTTATAGAAAACACTGTCCAAATAGTCAGGGTTTCTTATAGACATTAACCTATGTAGCCTCAATGTTCTCTAATAATTATATCAGTCATATAAATTGCTAGTTTTATATGCAATTAAAATGTAGTTACAAAAATTTTAAATGATTGCATGTAATATTAGCTCAACCATTGATATTGGACAATATTGTATGTGCAATTATAATAGTTATTTATTAATTATTATCTAATTTACCTAAGCCATCAATATTATATTGATCTTCCCTTCTTTTATATTTTTACTGAAATCACAATCATAAGTACTGTCATCAACTTCACCATTATCCAATTTTATCTAAGTCCCCATTTTTTTTTTTTTTTTTAGCTTTTGGAATAAAACCAAACATGGAGATATATTCCTGCCTCTAAAGCAATAGCCAGATTTCTAACAGTCATGCAAATGCATTCACGACATTGTAGAACAGCCGATCAAACCAAATGAAAGCTGAAAGCTGAGGCAGTAGAGTGTTTTCTTTTTTCTCGAAAGAATGAAATGGAAACAGTAATCAAATGCTATGGAACTTTAGCACTACGATGACTCAAAGGTAATTTTTTATATCAATGACCCTGAAGTACTAAAAATTGTCTATTGTCTTCTGAATATTAAAAGGCATTTAATAATAATTTAACTTAGTGTTAATATTCAGTGCATTTAAAATATATTTTTTTAATTCTGAAATTTATTATCCAAAATATTGACTCAAGAGACATTCTATTCATTCTCTGACCATGGTCAGTAGCAAAGTGTTTGGGAGAAAAAGAGAATATGAGAAGCTTTCCAATTTTACAAAGTTATATTTTACAAAGTTGACTCTGGTTTTGGATGATTTGTTGTATTTTTTTCTTCCAGCTTTATGAACCATATTTATTGTACAACCTCATAAAGTCAAATTCATTTAAATTACTTGGGTTAGTCAATTTTTTTCCCCTTTACTTATTTTTTCACCTAGCAAAATAATTGTTTTTTATACATTCTTAATATTTTTTCCTATTTTTTATTAAGCCTTCTCTCTCTCTCTCTCTCTCTCTCTCTCTCTCTCTCTCTCTCTCTCACACACACACACACACACACACACACACACACACACACGCATGCATACACACATGCGTACACACTTTCAGATGATGAGGAAGTATTCTACTCTGGATAAGTTTTCTAAGACTTGTATTTTATTTAGAGTAGTCCAACAGACTTGACAATGTTCTACTCCCATTTCAATAACAAATGACAGACTAATTAAAGGTACAAAATAAAAACGGCATTCACTCCTTTTATTGCTCTTTTCTATTGCTACAGGAAAGCTGTGGCTTCCCAGTGCATTATTCTCAGTAGCATTTGGAGGGTGAAGCCATCAGTGGTCTTTGTTTTGTATGTTTTGACAGTAACGCATTATATATAGAGAGATACACTCAGTTCTAATTCTTTACCCTTTCTCCAAGTTTCATAACTAAATAACCTTTTTAAATAAAATATTGCAACAGCCCCACATTTTGAGGATGAAAGTGCTGTTTTCTAAAAGGTCAATTCAATCTGGGAAATGTTTTCGGTTTAGACAATACATTATAAACTGTAGAAACCTGTGGCAATTTTCAGCACCACTAACAACGGGAAGCAAATTTCAGTCATTCACAATAAGATGGCAATGTGGTGACATTTGAAGCCAGGACGGGGGCTCTTCCATTCATTGTAGGTGACTGACTGCTGTGCAGCAGCGGCCCTTTCCAACTGCCAGCTGAATTTTAGGTGTAAATGAAAAAGATGATCAGAACGATCTACAAAATGAGTGAGACCCCATCATTGGAGTGACAGTATTCTTCTTTCACAGCAGGCAGGGATTAAAATACATCAAATTAATAAATCCCTAGGAAACCAACAATCGCACATTTGCTCAACAATTGTATTTTCTAGTAGTTATTATCTTTGAATTACAGTGAGCCACTATCTTTGTTTCATTTCCCAGATATATGTTCTTGTCCATCAAAACCGATGGCAGTTGCACTCCACAGCCAAGCAATAAATTTATGAAACATCTCTTTGAAGTGCATGTTTGTTTCATAATCCTGCTTCTATATCTTTATTTACTTCAAAATATATGGAACTGTCAGCATGGGGGTCAGAAGATTACAGCACATTCTTCGTTTCTTTACTAGTGTTTTTATTTAACTTGAAAAATAAGTTGCAGCACCAAGGGAATGATGAAATAAAGGATATACAGAGTCACAATGGCATAAAAATGGTAAACACACAACCACGGTGATGCTGTAAGAAAGACTGTCATATCACATCATTAAAAAGAAGTTTACTTCAGGAACTCACAAGCCATCTTTATTAAAGCTTCTAGAAAATATAAAATGATATGCAAGAGCTTTAACATAACAGAAAATCTCTTCTGTCTGAAATTTCTCAAAGTTTCACTGGACTTTTGACCTCTAGACATCGTGTACTGTGAGTGGGATTCTCTTTTATATATAGTCTGCGATGGACTTCTTTAGCATTTTTAATCTACCTGGGCTTATAAACAATAAACCTCATAGGATATCATGTTTCGCAAAAGGCTGGAATTCACCTGGAAAAGTTATAAATAAGTTGGCAAGCTTAAATTGAGGAAAACCACCTTGTGAGAAGTTTAAAATGGAAGCAGGGCATCCTTTCCAGAGGAACTGCATTTCAGGTCTTACTCCTTGACCCTTTGGAATGTTGGAACTGGGCAAAATGACCTTGGACAGGGCCAGGGCAGCAGCACTGACTTCCAAACAACTGTTTGCAATGCAAACAGGAAAGCAGACCTCCTGAGTATTAGGGCTGATAATTTGGTCTCAAATAAATGTTTGTTGCCTCTCTTTGGCTTTTTCATTTTCAGGTTTACAATCTCATGAAAACCGACAAAAGGCATACACGAATGGGCATCAACAACATACTTTTACTATTCAGGGTCCTGACTTGGAACCACTTACAGTTTTGGAGTTCAAAATAGCCTTTGTCTTAATTCCATCAATTAAGAAAGTATGTCTTTTATGTATGTATGTAGGTATGTATTTTAATTTTCTCATTGTATAAGTGTGGCAGAGGAACAAACTTTCCTCTACCCTCACGGTTCTTCTGGGTGGCCTCGTAATTAAACCGACATGAGCCAGATTAGCAGGAGAAAATAACCAAGTTTAATACATACAATGTGTATGGGAGCCCCACATAGATGAGAGTCAGAGGTTCAGAGATTGAAGGGGGACTGAGGTGGATAAGGTCCTGAGCTGGAGATGAGGAAATGCACCTTGGGGGCTTCAAAGGGGCAGGTCATTGCAGGATGGTAGAAAACACAGATGTTTAGTCAACAGAAGTTTGCCCTGCCCTATAGAAAGGTCAAAAGAAGGGATCTCTGTAATTTCTCACGGCAAAGCCCCTAATATGAGTTCTTCTAGGAAGTTAAAGGGAGGGACAGAAGTTTCTCTTGAGCCTGAAGCTAAAGTTACCTTTAGCTCAAAGTATGCTGCCTACCACTGAGGCACACCTTGAGGTGGCACATTCTGAACCCTCATATAAGCTATTCCATGTATTTAATACATTAAAATTGATTTAATCACAATGTAAATAACCAGAGATGATGGAAACATATCAACTCTGTATTTCTATTACTTGCTGTAAATATTTTTGGGAGCATTAAGGGTATGGGGGGGAGGAAAAAATAATTTTCCCTTTACTGTTTTAGATTCTTGGCTGAGATACCCTCTCTCCCCTAATAAAGACAGATTAACAGAAGAAAAATAAACAGATGTTTAATAACATGCACACCTCCTGTATATGTGGGAGAGTCCCAAGAAAACTGAGTAACTCCCCCAAATGGCCTGAGCCATTACTGTAAACACCATCTCCAGCTTAAGACAAAGAAGACTCTGGGGGGGTGGAAGGGAGGCCAGTTATAGGAAGTGAGTAGGAAAAAAAAAACAAACAAACAGAAAACAGTAAATAAATCTGTTATGTGTATATAAGTCACTGGCAAGTTTCTAAAGCTTTAGAGCCATCCTTCTAGGTACAGAGAGGGAGAAACACTTACAAATAGAGATTTCCCTTTTAAATGTTAATTTTTTCCTATCAAAGCACAGGTAACTTCTGCTTAGTTTTCAGCACTTGTGGTTGCTATTTTTTAAAAATTAAGCAGCTGAAAGTAATCTTTATAACAGACATATTTGGGGGTAGTGTATTCTGCTCCCTCTCAGGGGACATTTGTTGTTTTTTGTTGTTGTTATTTGATTTTTAAAATATTGCTGTCATTGTCCACATTATACAAATGTGAATTATGACTTCCGATTTTTTTATTTCAAATATAAACCTGTATAATATTTTTGCTAATCTTTTATTCATCTCTACAATTTTTTTAAAGATGTTGACTTTAAAAAGTCACCAAAGATTTCCATAACAAGAGTAAATATACTAAATATCCATCACGCTCCTCTGATAACTTATCAGCATTTCTCTAGGACCAAGGAGTTGTCTTCAATGTGTTGCAGCCTTGGTTTGCATAGGACCTGGTTCACAACCTAATTATCCGGTTTTAGCACTTATGTTCCACATCTTTGAGAAGCTATGTTAGGTGTTCAATACACTTAGAAGGGTATGATTTTCACTCATAAGCAGTGTTCAAATATGAACTTGTTACCGGAGAGCGGGCCCTTCTCGGCGCAATCTCCAGGCTTGGTTTCCACAACAGAGGTTGAACCCAGCAGTGTCCAGACTAGATTCCCTGACCAGGGGTTGAACCCGGGCCTCTTGCAAAACAGAATCTTAGCCACGCCAGCTGCCGGAAAATGGGCCCTCCTGGCATGGTGTCCAGGTTCTTGGAGATCGAGCAAAGAATTGAACGAGATACCAAGGTAAAGTAGTGAAGAAGCCTTTTATTAGAAGAAAGACTATGCTTCAAAGAATTAGAAGTGGGCCGAGCAGAAGGCAGTGGCTCAAGAGCCATTATTAGAAGAGAAAGTACTCTCCAAAGGGATAGGAGTGGGCCTGAGCAGAAGTGTGATTCAAATGGCTCAAACAGGCCCTGACTGCTGAGGATTTGGAGTTTTTATTTCTCATTTCTTTAAAATGGGCTGTTCCTCTCTGGGCATGGGACCACTTGATTGACATCTATGATTGACAATAGGCTATTACCTTATCTCTTTAGACTATGCAAGTTCCTTCCCAGAATTCAGTATTTTATAATGATATTAATGAATTCCGGGCATATGTATGATATTATAATGATGGCATAATGAGGCCCAGGTGAAATGAAGGTCAGTCGTCATGGCCTTTACGGCACAGGTGTGAGTGAGTGGTCTAATCCAGTCAGGTATTCTGTACCCATTTGTTTCCTTTTAGGGGTAGATAATTACAATGAAAAGGGGAAGTTTTGGGTGGAGAGGGGAGGTCTTTTGGGCCATCTCATTCTGTGGGACGTGCAGGAATGCAGAGGCCCAATGCCTGCCTCTAACTGCCTACCTAGTCTCCCCCTTGAGAGACGTGATCCCCATAAAATCTCTATGGGAAGCTGAGGGACAGGTCTCTTCTTCTGTGTCTGCTTCCTGCTGGGCAGGGGCGTAGAGCTGTCCCTGCCTATCGGGGGTTCACGGAGCTCTCACCCTAGCTGATCTCAGATGAGGGGAAGGGGTGTTGAGATCCTCCTGGAAGACCACGCTGGCTTCTTTGGTTGGGACTGGTAATCTTGCTGGAGTATCATCTGTATCCCCAAAGTCCCTGAATGAGGAAAAATAGATTTTAATTACTAAATCTAAAAGCATTGGCTTACAGACAGGGCGCAAAGCTATTGACACGGGCAGTTCCACGATGGAAAACCTGCCGGCTCTCATGGAGCCTGTGGCCTTCAACTGGGCCCTTAGTTGGCGTCAATTGTCCAGGAGCGGGGCCCAGAATGGACTAGAAAGAACATTAGGCTTCAATGATACAAGGATAAGTCACATGCTTTAGGGTAATGATCTAAAGCAAGGGGTAGGAGCCAAAAAAACCTGGAAAAAGGAAACTTTAAGAAAAAGGAAACAAGGGCCGGCCGAGTGGCACGTTGGTTAGGAGTTGGCTTGGGACGCCAGCTCTGAGCAGCAGGGCACTGGTTCGGATCCCACATGAGGGCCAGTGACGCTGCGTCCTCTACAGCTAAGATGGTGAACAACAGCTCCACCTGGAGCTGGGCTGCCGTGAGTCACCGGCGACGGCATAGGCTGCAGCCCCTGTGGCAGTGGGTTGCCATAAGCTACCATGTGTAGCCAGCAGCCACCGTGAGCGGCCATCCAGAAGCCGGCAACTGATCTGCCTCGCCCGGGAAGAGCGCAATGATAATACCAACATGGGCCAGTGAAGCAACGTCCTCCACAACTAGACTGAAGAACAAATGGACAGCAACTTGTCTGTTCCTCTTCCCCGATTCCCCAACGATGGTCCCCTCCCCCAATTCCCCAATAAAATCTTTAAAAAAAAGAAAAAGAAAAAGGGAATAAAATCCCTATAAGAAAGGAAACAAAGTTTTCCAGTGGAGGTGGGAGTTACTCACTTTGCCCGAGTCAGAATGCCTTGAGGCTCTTTGTTTTTCATACTTAGAACTAAGTAAAGTGTTCGCAGAGTCTTGTGGGACTTTCAGGTTAAAGTTTCACTGATAATATCTTCTGAACAAAATGCAATTGGTTTAGGGGCAGCTATCACTGCTCCTAATTAATCATGATCTCTTGTTCCATATTTTACTAATCAGTAATATTATTCTCTATAGTTTAGTCCTAACATTTTATCATTTCTAGTTTGCTGTGGTCTGAATATTTGTTTCCCACCTACCCCGCCCCCCCCCAAATTCATATGTTAAAATCTAATGCCCAAGGTTGAGCTTTGGGGAGATAATTACGTCGTGAGGGTGGTGGCTGATGAATGGGATCAGTGTCCTTGTAAGAAGAGTCCCCAGAAACGTTCCTTGCCACTTCTGCAATGTGAGGACACAAGGAGCGAGTCCTTACTCTAAACTGCTGGAACCATGATCTTGGACTTCCAGCCTCCAGAACTGTGAGAAATAAATTTCTGTTGTCGATAAGCCACCCAGTCTGTGCTGTCTTGTTACAGCCCTCCTAACGGACTGAGACACAGTTGGAAAACTGACTAGGCATTTAAGACTTACTGAGATTGAAAGAAAACGAATGGCTCGTATTTCCCTCCACCAGGTGCTCTCTTCTACGCCTGACTTGCACAGTCTCAATAAGCAGCCTCCCCCTTACCCCATCAGATAACCGTTTTTCTGCTCTTCTCCTCACACCCACTAAGTTCTTTAGAATTTACTTCCACACTGTAGCTTAAGTTTTATTGTTACCACTGCCTGGTTCAGGACACCACCTCCTCTCCTCCAGATGTCTATAATACTCTGCTGACTGGTTCATTTGCACCTCCTTCTCATCCATCTGCTCTTTCTATAGATTCAATTCTATCATGCCACTACTCAGTTTAACTCTCCAGCAGATCTTCATTATATTTAAAATAAAATCCAGTCTATATAATGTCAAGTATCTCCCTCTCCTTTCTCCCCTCTCATTCGTTTCATTCTGGCCATCCTGACTCTTCTACGCTTGAATACGAGGAGTGGTTTCCCTTTTGAGGACATTTATTATTGTTGTTCTTTTTAGAGCAGCTGTGCAGCTTACAGCTTCTCACATTATATTTTATCTTTTTATTAGCATGTATTTGTACTTATTACTACTAACATTGTCTTATTAGATTATTGGAAAGGTAGGTAAACTCCTTGAAACAGTCAGTGATTTAGTCTGTTATGTCTACATGGCTTATCCAATATTTAGAAGATGTCAAATAAATATTTGTTTACTGAATGATTAACTCACAAAATTCATCTTGGGGCCATTTGGGGAAAGAAAACATTGTCTTTCAAAGCATTCCACATGTTCCATTTCAGGAAACTAAGATATTCAAGGGAAAGTCTATTAAATTGAGAAATATAGTAGGTAGCATTGTTGCAATTATATCACTAGAGTAAAACTACTTTGTAATAAGAGGAACTAAAAATGTTAAATTGTTAATTTCACTCTCAAAATATCATTAATGCTTGACAGTATACACTTAATTTTTAAAAAAAGAATAAACAGTCACATATTTTGATCAATGGTAAATATATATTTTCCTAAGGAAGAAGTTAAATTGAACAGACACAGGGAAAAAACATCTTTATCTTCCACCTAAGCTGAAGAATGTATCGATGATCATAATGTCTATAAAATATTTCTTTTTAATTGCTCATATTGTCAATAGCATAATTGTAGACCTTAAGTTAATGTTATAGAAACCCTTATGTATGTAAAACTTGCTCATTTTTTAAAAGTAGAAGTATTACCAGTGAAGGAAATATTTCCAAAGGGAAAATATAATATTATATAAACATATTATATATTAGGTAAAATATGCCGTTGATTCTTTGGGACGAAAATCCTTTAGCCCTTCTTTCTAATAACTTCATTAAGAGTCTGTCCTTTGAAACTATCAGAGTCTGTGTACATAAAATTGAGAATGTGGATCTAAAACAATCATGCTATTCTGAGGGTTTTATTTTATATGATGTGTAATATTGTTAGAATAACTGGTCCATATTTATAACACTGTACATATAATACTATAGACATATTGTGTATACATGGTATGTTTATCATATGTTAAGTGGTGTTATGTAAGGTAAGTAATGCATATAGAAATCTTGCTACAAAGAAGCATAACTAAACTGAAAACACTTTAATCTCTATACTGAAATAAGGTCAGTATTTTATTTTAGCTTAAATAAAATGATACGCAAAGATAAATTTTTAGCTCGATGAATTTAATGTGCTAAATACTTTTAATTCTCAAATTTTATCTGGATTTGAACCTAAAGCATTTTCAGTAGGTCCCATATCAAACAAAATTTTATCATCTTTATTTCAGTGCCTCCTGGTATTTTGTTCATCTAAGAGGAAGTAACACATATTGACAGTAGCTATAAAATCTCCCCTATTAACTAAGTAACCAAATTCAATGGTACTTTTGTTGTTAAATATAGTTTCTGCTAGGTAACGCATTTTTATTTAGCAGCGGTACAAAAAGTGTTAGCGGTACAATAAGCTACCTTGTTCCCTACATCATTCATGCTCTTTTTCCTAACCCACCAAATCTAAATCTTTCTCTATAAAGTCATTTACAAAACAGAGAAGTCCTTAAATTAGTTCAAATGTTGACACAAACTCTGAAGTTGGGTTTTGAGACAATAGTGGGCCAATAGACATGACCATAACAGCCATGCTGGTCTTAAGTACTATGCTATTCATCAGCATACAAAATCTTGCCATCCATCTCTCTTCTTCAGATGCAAAATTCTTATGGCATAGGTATGCTAGGACTTAATTGCAGTGTGTGCTGGAAGAGTGTTTGATGCTTTTTAGCTTCTTTTGCTGTAGTGTCAAAAGATAGGGGATGAAGGGCTAGAGACTGGTGGAGAGCTAATTCCTATGAAAAAAAATTTGGTCTGTTTGTAATCCCTAGAAAATGTTCTCAAATTGCTGCTTGCCATGAAGTTATTGACAACTATTTTAACATCTCTGACATTTGTTCTTATTTGAAATTCAATTTTGTTTTTTCAACTTTTTATGATATATACATTTTTTAAATTCCCACGTTCACCTCAAATATATACATCTAAATAATATTGCTCATCTCCCTTTCATACCAACTTTCCTTCCAAACATGCCAAATTCCAGAAATGCTAAAACTAACATCTAGTGCATAGTTGGTTTATAGCAACATCCACTGAAATGAATGTGTTGCTGTTCAAGTTTCTATAATTTCAAATCTTCTGAGTTTTCTTACTTAAAAGTATCTTCTCATTGAATAATATATTTTAAAAATAGCTTATTACTGGAGGATTATTCTTCCTAATATACAATTTTTATCTGATCACTGCTATCTGAGAACTTTCAGTTGCTCCTGTTTCTTTTTTTTCTTAAGATTATATTGGGGAATTGGGGAAGGGAACATTGTTGGGGAATTAAGGAAGGGGAACATTGTGGGGGTTTTTTGTGTGTTTTTTTAAGATTTTTATTGGGGAATTGGGGGGATGGGAACAGCGCTGGGGAATTGGGGGAAGGGAACAGACAAGTTGCTGTCATTTTGTTCATCAGTCTAGTTGTTGAGGATGTTGCTTCACTGGCCCAAGTTGGCACCATCATTGCGCTCTTCCTGGGTGAGGCAGATCAGCTGCTGGCTTCTGGATGGCCGCTCACTGTGGCTGCTGGCCGCTCACGCTGGCTGCTGGCTACATATGGTAGCCCATGGCAACCCACTGCCACAGGGGCTGCAGCCTATGCCATCGCCGGCGACTCACGGCAGCCCAGCTCCAGGTTGAGCTGTTGTTCAGCATCTTAGCTGTGGAGGGCAGTGTCACTGGCCCTCATAGTGGGATCCAAACCGGGGCCCTCTGGCATCCCAAGCCAGTTCTTAACCATCGTGCCACTCGGCCAGCCCGGAACATTGTGTTTTTTCAGGACCCATCAGCTCCAAGTTCAGTTGCCACTTTTAATCTAGTTGCAGGGGGCACAGCCCACAATCCCATATGGGAATCGAACCTGCAACCTTGTTAAGAGCACACGCTCTCACCAGCTGAGCTACACAGCCACCCCTTATTTGGGTTTTAATATATTGAATCTGATCTCAAGCTACCTGGATCATTTGGTTTTCCATTTTTCTCCAATATGAATTATAGGATTTAGTCTTTAAAATAATATTTTCACTATGCTTGAATATTACATATTAATTATGTATCCAGTATTATTCGTGGTTATATTAATTGAGGTATATGTTTCACTGCAGTGAAGACAGAGATCCAAAATAGATAACATATAGAAATTTACTTCTTTCTCTTGCTTGGTTGGTTGGCGGCCTTATGCGGGAAGGTGTCGCCCCACTGTGTCTGCATTCCAGACAATGTAAAAAGGGGAAGGGAAGCGGAGGTCATGTGCCTTCTCTTTAGTGGCATAACCCACCAACCACACACATCACTTTGATTTTACCTCATTGGTCAATGCATATAAGGTTATAAACATACTTGTATATGAGACAGTTTTTCCATAAACTTTCAAATATTTTCTAGCTTTTGGTCCCACCACCTTTCATCCTACCTCTTCGTAGTTCTGTGGTGCACAGCAGCCTGATTAATATTGAATTTCCTGTTTCACCTCATATCCCAAGTTTGGGGCTCCAACTTTCCTTCTGCTAGTTACTTGTTAACTATTGACTTCACCTAGCTTACAATATTTTGTAGCCGTATTTAAATTACTTTTTTTCATTTCTCATTCTTCTAATTCTTGAAGGTTTAAAACCTTTTAAATCATCTTTTATTCACTGTGTGGTGTTTTGTGAGGGTAAAAATGATTTATAATTGGATGACTAGCCATATAAGAAATAAAATATTCAAATACTTATTCATTCACTGAGCAGTTATTACAGACAAACTACAATGATAGATGCTTGTAGTACTCACAGTAAACCTACTTTCTGCCCCCCATAAACTATTTTAGACACTAGTATTTAAGAAAGCTAGTTTTTCCCTAAGGAAATACTACACATTTCTAATGGGTACCTTGGGACAAACTCAGAGGTCAAGTGATTAATACATAAACAATATTTATCCAGTACTTTTTTTATTTGCAAGTTTTAACATTTTACAATATGGAAAGAACCTGCCATTTGGAGCAATAAATCATTTTTTTAAATTTTGTAGAGGCATCTTAGTCAACAGAATGAAAGGACTAGCAGAGCACTAGCATAGAAACTGACATAAACACACAAAAGAAAACATTAATTGAATGTGTATTTTTTCCATGTGTTTCTGGAGTCCTTGTCATAAGTGACTCTGAGTGAGTATTATATTCACTGATTTATTTATTATGCTTCTACTGAAAGGAAACAAAACAAAACAAAAAGATGAGGAATGAAACAAAAATGGAGGCTAAATGCATTGATTTCTTATGTCCTGATGCTTCTCAGCAGCCAAGTGAACCAATTCGATGTTACCTTTTCCAAATGTGTTTTTCATTCATTTCTAAAAAAGAAACCTTTCTAGATGTTGCCTTTAAAAGAAAAGAAATATTGCAGAAATTTAAGGTCATATTTCAAATTGAGTGATTTTGTAGTCCCAGTGGAAAAAAAAACTCCTACAGAGAGGCCATTTTACACAAGTGAATGGGAAGGACACACTTTCAATTACATTTTGGAATGACATTGTTTTTGACCTTTAAGTGATTTTCTTAAGCATTTAACACTTATGAAGAGACATCAAATTGGTAGTTGATTGACAATATAAAAGGGATTAATTATACTTTAGCCCCTTGGAGTCTGACTCATAGGAAGTTAATCAACCAAAAAAAAAATAGAGTGGGAGGTCATGAATATACTCAGACTGATAAAAATGGGAGAAAAGTTTTGTTAGGTTCTGTTCAGTCCCCCCTGGAAACCAGAATAAATGACAACCATTCTTTTTACTTAAGTAATCCTATTATGTATGTAAAATTTCCTAACAATTGTGGAAGTTTCTCATTTTAAGAATTTAGTTTTAGGGCTGGCCGAATGGCTCAGTTGGTTATTAAAAAATGAAGAAAAGAACAATATAAAAACAGAAAAATCACCACCAGCTGTACACCTTAAAGGGAAAAAAAAATACAACTTAAATCTAGGTATGATACAATTCATGAAATAAAACTACAAAGCCCTAAAGGAGGAATTCAGGATCCAGAATTGCTATAAGGTATTAAAGTATCACATTAAAATATCATAATACACAAAAAGAAATAATGTGTCACCTATACTCAGGAAAGAAAAAACAAACAAACAAACAAACAAAAAACAGACAATATTCTAAGCCGGCCCAGATGTTGGATTTAGCAGACAAAAGCTTCATACCATGTATTATAAACATTTGCCCCCCCACCACCAAAAATTAAACTATGTTCAAATAATGAAAGAATAAATGATAACAATGATTCAGGAAATAGGTAATCTTAATAGAAAATTACAAACTATAAAAATAGAAATTCTAGAGATGAAACGTACAGTTACTGAAATGAAAATAAAAATTCACTAGGTGAGCTCAGCAGAGGTTGAGTGAGATAGGTTAATAGTAATTTTTCAAATGAAGAAACAAAGGTAATTCCACATAAAACACAAACTTATTCTAGAACTCTAGGTGGGTCTGCACTGCACCGCCCTTGTTTGGACCTGCCAGAGACTCCACACAGCACAGCTATTTACTACTGATACCCTGAACATCTTTGGATGTTAAAGGGTCATACGATGAATCATCAGACCTGTGTGGTGGGAGCTTGTGTTGCAGCTTTGACTTATTACAAAACTCTCATTTTACATTGGCAGTCTTCTAAGCCATTGATCAATGGTTTGGAACAATACCCCAAGTATAGCATATTCCGTCTCCCAAATATTGGGACTCTTGCTTAGTGTTGGGAGATACAGAGTAGAATGATTTTTTCACTTACCTTAGACAGAATATCCCACTATATCCAACCCATTTGTTCTAAAAGAACCTTCACCATATGACAGATCCTTAATTCATGGGGTTTGTTTACACCTCTCTGGCAGGCGTGGGTCTTACCAGAGCATCTCGTGTACTTGACATTTCATGCTCACTATTGCATCAAATCAGCATGTTGCAGTTAGTATAGTTGAACAGCTTGATAGTGGTGGGATGTCGAGACAGTCAAGGTCTCAGCTGACTACATTACATGTGATAGCAAGAGAGGACATAGCTCTGAGGCCACATATTGAAGGTAACACTATTCTTCCTGCTTTGTGAAGGTGAACTTCTTTTTCTCCCTCCCTCTGTCAGGGATTGAAAAGGACATTTCTACCAGATCAAAAGCTAGTCCCATATGTTGTTTATCCAGTAAACATACCTAATACAGATGGGCAGCTGTTATTGGTGTTGCCAACTGGCTCAGCTTACGGTAGTTTATCATCATCCACTAACGTCCAATGTGATTTTACAGGTGTAAAATAGGAGGCTCCCCAGGGATACACGAAGCATCACTGCCTTAAATGTTTTAAGAGCAACACTAATTCCTGTAATTCCTCTAAACATGTGCCGTTTACTCTAAATTAATGTCTCTGTTAGATTTTGCAATTTCAAGGGCATACACTTGGCCCTTCCTGCTATGATTACAACCTTGCTCTCTAGGTCAGGTGAAGATTCTTTCAGGTGTTAACTATGCCTAGCCCAATGATATAATTGGAGAGTGAGAAAACTGCAGTCACCTGAATTTAAGGCAATACTCAGTGTATTGCTTAGCTATTAAGTCCCCCAATCCACATGAAAGAGGGTGATGGCATAGTGGGTGCCCTGGTTCCAGTATTCAGCCCTGGTGAAGATCAGCAACTGTTTCTGTTATTAAATAACCTAGATATTTGCTTCTACCCAGTAAAACCTTACCTTAAGCCTCAGGTCACTTTCTGAATTTACAGTTTTGTTTTGTTTTTCAGGACCCTGGGGCAATATGCTAATTTAGTTTTGAGAACTGAGTGAGGACTTCAGTTATCCATTGTACAATAGAAACTGACATCAGCCTCTACTCAACAACTATCAGTTGTTTTCTTATCAGGCAGGTTGAGTACCAACGTATTTGCTTTCCACCTTGGGCATAGTGATGCCATGATCAGTTAGCTACTGCTATAGATCCCTGTGAATAAAGACTCTGATAGCCTCTGTGGCCTTAAGGCATGTTATGGCAATTATATCCACATTGTCTCTGATGGTTAAGTGCTAGGGACTCTAGGGAGTTGTTTGTTTGTTTGTATTTTAGCATCTCCTATAGGCAACTCTAGTTTACAAAGGTCAGTTACCACTCTCTCCACTAGTACACTGCTTGACAATGGATTTCTGAAGGAATGATAGCTTGAACCCGCACAGAGAACATACTTATATGGTGCATTTTTGGATCTTGCATAAGAAATCAGTTCTACTATTCTCATATTTTAGAGACTTCTTTCACATCCTATAATTTACAAGAACGTTTAGATCTTGCTCTTAATTCACTGTAGGTCATTTCAGAGAGACTTCCAACCAAAGACTGAGACCAGTTTAGCTCCCCATGCCAGCACTTTACCTTGGCAGCCATATTTGTGTGCTCACACATTTATAACAGTTCTTCTATCACGCCTAAATTCTTCGTCTCTTGCTGCAACACCCTCATGATCCATTCCCAGGATGTTCACAGGGTTACTAACAATACGTGTTGGAAAGGTCCTGGAATTCCTTCAACATACGAGCAGTTTCATAGCTCCGGTTCTGCAGAGACCTTCCCCTGGTTACCAAGCTGGTAACACTAAGGGATAGAGATGCAGAATCTGAGTGGCACAAAAGTCTGTGTGGTCATGACTTTGGGAGAAGAGGGGCTGCTCTGCTCACTGAGGGTGAAGAGGGCTGCTCCCACTGGCCAGTGAGAGTCAGGTATTCAGAGGGACTCGTGATTCTCAGGCTCGCCAGTTAAATGTTTCTATCTTAGAGCTCAGGCACTACTTTTTTTTCTTTTTTTTTTCCCTTAGTAGAGCCCTGACTTCAACACTGGAGGCACAGTCTTTCATTGAATTAAAGCATTCAGTGCCTCCAAAGATAACATAAAATAATCTTTTCCATCATAACTGGGTCACAGTTTTTGAAAACTGAGATTTTTCAATTGCTGTCATGAGTATTTTGAAACGCAAAATAGCTACAACCTAGAAGAAGCCAAATGTGAACTGTATGCAATCAATAGTAAAAACTTGAAAACGCTCGAGTTCCTCCTTTCTACAAATAACTTGATCAACTTTTTCGGAGCTGGGGGAAAAGCAGCATTGGAGTGGAAGAAGGAAGTAAAGCCATGAGAATGTGTAAAGAATATGCATAGTTAGAATCAGAATGATTTCACAGGGAAGACATCTATTCCAAATGGAAGGGCCCCAGGGATGATTACGTTTTGTAATCAGAAAGTAGAGGGTAGCTGCCAATTCAGTCTAGAACGCTAGGGGGCACCATACCTGTGGCTATCGTCTACAGATAGCATGTTCCACTTAGAGTTTAAAGAGGATATCAATATTATTCAGCTTCAGCTAAAGAAAAAAAAGAAAGAAAGAAAGAAAGAAATGTATCAATCACCAACAACATCTCCACAACAAGGCAGAATACAGTAGACAGGGCTTACTAGAGTACCACTTTGTATGTATCTGGGGCCATCTCATGGGGAGTCTCTTCAACTGGGTTTGAGAAGTCATGAGTTGTTTATCCCATTTAGTTTAAAATGCACTAGACGTGATTCTAAGATATTGCAAACTTAGAAGTGTCTCTCTTCTGGTGAAACAAGACCTGAGACCAAATGAGTTGCGTTTCATCAATTTACAGTGGAGGTCATGGGCACACTGACGCATTCCCACTCATGCCTGGATAGTCTGGAGGGCCAAGGGAAGTGAGATGCTATCCTACCGAGAAAGAAAGAAACAAATATGGCTTACCTGAAAGGGAAAAAGTGTAAGACTAAAATCACTACGTCAAATTTTCTGTCATCAGGCAGAATAGAGGCTAGAGTTAGAAGCAAAAGTCTGTTAAAAAGAAATAAAGAAATGTTCAATTAGTTCACATTTGAGTCTGTAGAAATGTAAAATTCACATTTGTTACATTATGTATAATGTCAGCCATGCAAAAATGCACGCATAGTAAGATGCAGGAGAAACTACAATTGAAATCAAGAGCTTGCACTTATTTTTCAATTTTTCTAATGCAAATACATTAGTTTTATTATCAGAAAAAGGCTTTACAAGCTTTTCATATGATTTTATTTTATTTGTTTTTGAAATGTTAAAATGCCTGGGGAATTCAACATGGTTATGGACTTTGGCGAGTTATTTTGATGCTCCAAAAAATATCCAACATTTGAGGGCACAAATAAGTTTAACTTTACATTATTTCAGAACATAAAAGTCATATAAAATTTATGATTGGCCATAGAAGTCCCCATTGACATGATGGATTTTCAGAGTGATATAATCCTTAATGAATTATACTTCTATTTAACAAAGTTGTAATAAGGAATTTCTTTTGCTTGCATTGTTATTAATTCTCTCATCTGAATTGCCTTGGGCATGTCTGCCATAAAATTGTTCAACATAACATTTTTGCCCGTGCCAATCATATAGTACATGCAAATTTTCCAACCATGAAGAAGACAAACTTCATTTTCTTTAAAACATATACCCAGCTTTCAGAAAATATTTAGACTGAAAATTAAGATGTTCTGAAAGAAAAGTACGTTTCATGTTTAATGGACTAAATAGAGTTCTGACCACAGACGCATTATCGTCTAGTAGTTTCTGCTGCTTTTTAGAAAGGAAAATAGATGGTATCTACATTATACTTTTCACATAAACTCTCCTTTTTAATCATGCGTGTGTTCATTTTAATTTAGCTCACACCTCCATGAAAGCATTTGTATAGCTTCCATTTGCACAGATGACTAAAATAGGTTACAGAAGATTGTAAAAAACCTGCCAATAACAAAACTGATGATGGGAGAGGAATTCAAGAATTGTTCATAATCATCTATTTTCGGAGTCCTCTCTAACACTTTTAATTAATGTATGGTTCCCAGCCTCGATCTGATAGTCACTGCTACTCCGCTATTGCTTTCCTTGTGCTTTTTGTTAGTTGGCCATTCTGTTCCCTTCCTTGGCTACTCCAAACCTTTATCATTCCCTTAGGTTTTCCCTCCTTATTTTCAGCAGGTAGCAATGTTTTCTTCATAGAGATGTTAAATTTTCTCAAAAAGAAAATTTTATTTTCCTTATTTACAAGTAACTGATTGTAATTAAGTTATTAATTTTCCTTTAGGTTCACAAAGAAAGATGTCCCTTCTTTCGTTTTGGGCCAAAGAGTCCTTCTATCTGGGCTCTAGTTTCCATCTTTTTTTTTTGCCACAATTGTGATTTTTCTCCATGAATTAAATGATCTCCTTCTTGTGTTCAATTTATAGCTCTCTGCTTGATATCCTCTCAAAGCAAACATCTCCCAAAATTTACAGAAAAAGATAAACAAAAGCACCATTATTTTCAGAGACCTTTGTAGCTATTGCCCCCACTGTCTTTCTCTTTGTCAACAGATGCACTTGGTAAACATAAGGTATGTTTGCTCTATGCACTTCTTTATCTACAGAGAGCCCCATCCTGCTATCATATTGGACCACACAGTTCTTCATCCTTCATGATGCATCTGTTGTGATTTACTCAGGTGTTACCTCTGCCTGAAATGCACCCATTTCCCTTCTCAGCCTGGCTAACTTTGTGGCAATCTAAATATCCAACCTACAAATATTTATTTGGCATGCTGGTTTTTGAGATCTGTCCTCACTTATTTATTGTCCTTATGACAGTAATTTAAAAAAAATCAATAGCATGCCGGCTGAGTGGTGCGTTGGTTAAGAGTTGGCTTGGGATGCCAGCTCTGAGCAGCAGGGCCCCTGGATCGGATCCCACATGGGCCAGTGACACAGCACCCTCTACAGCTAAGATGGTGAACAACAGCTTGACCTGGAGCTGGGCTGCTGTGAGTCGCCAGCAATGGCGTAGGCTGCCGCCCCTGCTGCAGTGCGTTGCTGTGAGCTACCATGAGTGGCTGGCAGCCAGCATGAGCAGTCGTGAGCCACCAGCCACCGTGAGCAGCCGTCCAATGGCTGGTGAGCGACTGCCTCACCCAGGAAGAGCGCAATGATAATACCAACATGGGCCAGTGAAGCGACGTCCTCCACAACTAGACTGAAGAACCAAAGGACAGCAACTTGTCTGTTCCCCTTCCTCGATTCCCCAACACTATTCCCCTCCCCCAATTCCCCAATAAAATCTTAAAAAAAATCAATAGCACTTAGGATATAGATGATAGTTGACACATATTTTTAAATGAATTGATATAAATGCAACTGTGATATGAGCTATGGGTATCAACGAAGACCTTGGGGAAAGTAATATCTAAATTGAGACCAGAGGATTGAAGAGAAATTCATAGGTGAAAGGGGTGGGTGGGAATTAAAAAAAAAGTCTTAGAAAAAATAAAAGGGGCTTAAAAATGAAAATAAAAATTATATCTTCAAAGAACTGAAAGAAGATCAATGAAGCCAGAGCAATGAAAAAGCAGAATGGACAGTGACAGTAGATAAAGCCAAAGATATAGAAATACATCAGATCACACAAAACTTGTGGTCCATTATATGTATTCACTTTAAACTAAAAGCAATGAAATGTCATTAAAGTTGCTTAAGCAGAAAATTTTACTTGATCAAGTTTGACTTTTCAAATGAGTTTCTTCTAGTTATGGGAAAAATGAAACCTATCAGCTCCCTGTACAACAGCAGTCCCCTCTTATCCGTGGGGGGATAGGTTCTAAGACCCCTAGTGGATGCCTGAACCCAGGATAGTGCTAAACTCTGCATGGATGTACTATGTGTTTTCCTATACACACGCACACCTATGCTAACGTTTAATTTATAAATGAAGCACAGTAAGAGATAAACAACAATAACTAATAAAAACAGAACAATTCTAACACTATTCTGTAATGAAATTTATGTGAATATGGTCTCTCTCAAAATTTCTTATTATACTGTTATCATCTTTTCACTTAAAGGAAAGACTTCAGGGCTTCTCTTTGGCATATCTAAATTGCCAGCATCACGGCTCTTGGGCTTTGGGGCCATTATTAAGTAAAATCGGGGTGACCTTGAACACAAGCACTGTGATACCATGACGGTAAATCAGATAATGGGAACACCTAATAAGTGACTAGTGGGTAGGGAGCATCTATAGCACAGACACTGGGCAAAGGGATGGTCACACCCAGCTGGAATGGAGTGGGACCGATGGAGATTTCATCACGCTACTCAGAACAGTGCGCCATTGAAAGCTTATGAACTGTTTATTTCTGGAATTTTCCATTTAATATTTTCAGACTGCAGTTGACTTCAGGTAACTGAAACTGCAGTAAGCCCAACCTCAGCCATGAGGGGCCTGCCGTAGGTAGGGCTGGTGATGTAGAGAAAGACATTGGCTGTGGAGAAGGAGCGAGGTTGACAAAATCAATAGCTGCTTAAAAGAAATAATAGCTGTCTTTGATGGGTGGTTGGGAGTGAAGAGAAGAATGAGTCAAATAGTCGTGAGGACAGAGGAGAGATGACTTCAATTTAAAACATTCTCAGTTTGTGAGAGACATGTATTAGAGTTGTGGAAGATGCAACTGGGACCTGCAGCTCTGACAAAAATGCCTGAGCTGCTGATATAAGTTTGGAAGCCGTAGGCTTACCCTTAGGGGGGAAGCAGTGTCCAGTAATGATTAGATCAAGGGTGGGGCAGTAAGTGTCATGCAGAATATAGAGGAGAGAAATGTTTCCAGTTTCGCAGAAGCTCTTTTACTCATGAAAGGATGAACATCCTTGGAGATTGCCTGAGATTGTTTTTTAGTTTTATTCAGACAGAACTCTTGATTTCTTACTGTAACTTCTGCATATCACAAGCAAGAGTTTTTCAAGCTTTACCTTTTCATCATCAGTCACGAGGAAGTCAAACCACTAAAAGATCAGCGTGCTAGGTGGATGGGCCTCGTGATTATTGAAGTTGTTCCTCAAAAGATTTGAATCTAACATCATTTATCAAAGGAATCCTTTGTAAAATCCTGGGATTAAATAGCCCTTCCATAGATACCATTCTTATTCGCAGCTGGCCATCATCATAGTATTTATTACTCTTTATTCTAATTACTCCTCATTGATGTTGGATCCTCCTAGACTCCAAGAAGACAGTGGTTTGGTTTTTCTCCCTAGCATTCAGCCAAATGGCTGGCACACGGTAAGCACTTAAACTGATGGAGTTTACTTTGTGATGTCTTGTGTATCCTTAATGCAAGTAAAATCAGACAGCCACCACCACCCGTGTGCCTTAAGCTCTTCATTTATTTCCCCTCTGTACTTTTCCCTCTAGATTTTATATTTAATTTACTATCTAGTGCTATAACTTCCCAAACCTTGAAGGAGAATTTGTTTTTGTGATTCTTGGGTTCTTTGATTATTTAGGCCTATACTTTTTCTAAGTTAATATAAATCATTCCAGGAAGAAGGATGAAATACGAGATATGACAATTAATTTCCTGAACTTGTTGCAACAATGTTGCTAATCTTTTTTGATATTAGAGGGATTATTCATTATGAATTTGTACCAACTGGACAAACAGTGAACCAAGTTTACTATTTGGAAGTGCTGGAAAGGCTGCATGAAAAAGTTAGACGACCTGAACTTGTTGCCAACAATTCATGGCTCTTGCATCATGACAATGCACCAGCTCACATAGCACTGTCTGTGAGGGAGATTTAGCCAGTAAACAAATCACTATATTGGAACACAGTCCCTAGTCACCTAATCTGGCCCTCAATGACTTCTTTCTTTACCCAAAGATAAAGGAAATATTGAAAAGAAGACATTTTGATGACTTTCAGGACATCAAGTGTAATACGACAACAGCTGTGATGGCCATTCCAGAAAAAAGAGTTCCAGAATTGCTTTGAAGGGTGGACTAGGCGCTGGCATCGGTGCATAGCTTCCCAAGGGGAGTACTTCGAAGGTGACCATAGTGATATTCAGCAATGAGGTATGCAGCACTTTTTCTAGGATGAGTTCCTGAACTTAGCTGTCTGACTTTTATATGATGGCAAAAGAGAGCTTTCTGTTTCTCTCTTTTTATGTTAGCCACCAAGGTTAGAACCAGGGAAGAAGGATTTCATATTCTATTTGCTAGTAGAGAGGGAAGTTATGATACTCTGCTGAACTGTGTTCTGATGGAATTTTGCATAATGAGGAGCTCTGCATTGTGCCAGGACAGTCGCCACCAGGGGCTAGGAAGAGGTCAGCACTGACAAAGTCACTGAAACTGCAAGGACCCTACCTTCACCCTATCCCTGTCCCAAAGGCCCTTGTTAATATGCAAAACGTCTGCACACAAATTCAAACCAGCCACATTACATCAGCAGCACCTTGAGGGTTTTTTGTTTGTTAGTTTTTCCATGTATAAAAGCACCAGTAACTAATCACATACAATTTTCGGTTCATTTTTTGTGTATGTGTGTTTATTTACTTTTTTGTCAGCAAACACCATCTTATCCTGTTTGTTTATGGTTACTCTTCCAAAATTTTGAAATCATTTTGATTTCTAAATATGGTAATATCTTCCAAGGTGTTACCCATTTCACCCAACTTGATCTAATCAACACTTTGTAAGCAAATGCTTTCTATGAAATCTTGTTACACCAAAGAATAAAGTGAGAAAACTGAAAAAGCCTCCTGAATATCAGACAGATCTATAATCATAAGGGTACTAAAATTCTGCAACACTGTTTAAAAAAAATCAATTTCTTTTAGACTAGTGAAACATTAAGCCTTCTGATGGCATTGTGAGATATTTAGTTGTCCAAGCAAACCATTGTATAGCCAAGTAAACACCTAGATTCAGCTGTATTTTAATGTTTGATTCAAAGTATTTATCAGCATGTACAAATCTAACATTTAATAATTCTTATATATATGCACATATATAGAGAGAGGCACATACACACACAGAAAATGTATGCATATATTAGGTTGTCAGAAAAGTCATGACATATTTTGTTTATGTTTTTCAAAGGTCATTTATTTATATAAAGAACAAAGATCAATCAATGATATATTGCCTGTTTTATTCGATAAACTTTTGCCATCTTTCAGCGAGCTGCATAATTCCTCGTTCATAGAAGGACCTGTCTTTATTTGCAAAAAACTGAGCAAGGTGCTGACTTGCAGCCTCATCTGAATTAAATGTTATACCATGCATGGAGTTTTGAAGAGAACGAAACAAGTGGAAGTCTGACCGTGCAAGGTCAGGCAAGTATGGTGGGTGTGGCAACACATTCCATCCAAGCTCCAATCATTTTTGATGGATGATCAAACTTGTGTGTAGTCTCGTGTTGTTGTGAAGGAACACAACTCTTTTACAATTAACAAGCTCTGGATGTTTCTGGGTGATGGATTTGTTCAAACTCTCCAATTGCTGACAGTACACATTCAAATTGATTGTTTGGTTCCTTGGTAGAAGCTCAATAACATGACACCTTTAAAATCCTACCACACTGGGAGCATAACCTTCCTCAGATGAATGTCTGCTTTCGATGTCATTTGAGGCAAATCATCATGTCAGGACCAAGACCATCTGTGCACCATATTGTTGTAAACAATTCACTTCTCATCACCAGTTATCAGTCGTTTCAAAAAAGGATCGTGGGCCAGCCGAGTGGCGCATTGGTTAAGAGTTGGCTTGAGAACACCAGCTCTGAGCAGCAGGGCCCAGTTCAGATCCCACATGAAGGCCAGTGACGCTGTGCCCTCTACAGCTAAGATGGTGAGCAACAGCTAAACCTGGAGATGGGCTGCTATGAGTTGCTGGCACATTGGTCACATTGTAGGCTGCAGTGGGCTCCCGTGAGCTACCGTGAGTTGCTGGCAGCTGGCATGAGCTTTTGTGTGCTGCTGTGAGTTTTTGTGATCCGCCATGAGCAGCCATCCAAAGGCCAGTGACCGATCTGCCTCAGCTGGGAAGAGCGCAATGATCACAATATCAACATGGGCCAGTGAAGCGACGTCCTCCACAACTAGACTGAAGAACAAAAGGACAGCAACTTGTCTGTTCCTCTTCCCCAACTTCCCAATGCAGTTCCCTCCCCCAATTCTCCAATAAAATAATAATTTAAAAAAGGATCATTTTCCTCACATTTAATGAGCATATTGCAGATGTTTATATGCACCGTCAAATGAACTTCTTTGGGTTCATGCAGAACCCAAATATCGAGCTTGCTTACGTATCCCAGCTTCTTCAGGTGGTCATGAATGCTTGAATGATGGATGTTCAATGTTACTGCAATCTCTCGTGTGGTGTAACGTGGGTTTCACTTGATCAATGCCTTTATTTTGTCATCATCAGCCTCGGTGGGCCTCCCTGACGAAGGAGCGTTGTTAAGATCAAAATCACCAGCACGGAATTTCATAAACCATCATTGGCACTGACGTTCTTGTAAAGCATTGTTACCATAAACTTTACGCAACTTTTCACAAGCTTGACGTGCGTTCTTCCCTTTATGGAAGTCAAACAGTAAAATATGACAAAAATGAGAAGGCCTTCCATCTTTGACTTGTTGTAAAATCTCCAAAACTCAACCAAATCACTCAATTTGTTTTTAGAATGAATCTAGAACTGTCAGCTGTCAAATGACATAGCAATAACATAGATGCGAATGACTCTAGTATTTCCAAAAATGAACTAGTGCCATCTGTCGCAAACATGTGTCATGACTTTTCCGACGACCCAATTTTTTAATTCAACATTTAAAGAATACATGTGTATGTTTCACTGTATCTTCTCAGCATCTCCAGAAGCTAAAGTCCTCATCTTCTTTACATTGCCTTTCCGTCTCTGGATTAAATTCACCAGACAGAGGAAGAAAAAATATGACTGGAGAATACACCAACTTTGGACTCAAACACGCCTGCCTTCAAATATTATATTTCTTTGGTACTTACTAACTGAATGACCTTTCTCAAATTACTTAACCCTGTTTATCTTCAGTTTTCTTATCTACTTATGGGATTGGTAATACCTTTTTCTTGGGGTTGCCTGAAAAATTAATCTGATGCTGTACCCACAGTGCCTGGCACACATAGGTACTTAGGACTTGGAAGTTATAATTATCATTAGAAAAAAAAAAAACTTCTAGAGAATTTGTATAAGCATGCCATTTGACAACAGTACAAGTTCATGGTCTTATCAAACTAATCACAACCTTTATCAGTGAAGACAAAACAAAATGAAACCTAGTCAATGAGTTTTCTACATAACACTTTATCCCAAATAAAGGAAATAGGAAATAATTGGAATACAATTTTTCTGTTTTCTGTTTTCCACATAAATAATGATCATTATTTTGATTACCTTTACATGCAGTAGGTGATTATTATTGCGGTGCGACTTCAGGTAGAAAGTTCTTGCCCAAGATTGTCTTCTTCCACCTAAAATTTTCATTATAGTGTTTTTGTTTAGCATTAAGCATTATTTCTTCAGATGAAATTTATTATGTAAAATACATAAAATGGCTATTGGCTATGGTTCAATAATAATAGAATTGAAATTCGTTTAACAGATTACTTGCAAATGTTTCCTAGAGCAGACAAATCCTGGTGAGGGTGTTGTTGGGGGAGGGGTTAGTGGAGGAGGTGGCATTCTTGTCAGTAACCACACTGGGGGATGATGGTTAATTGTATATTTCAGCATGATGGATTAGCCAAGTGACCTAAAGAAAAGCACTAACAATGCAGACTGTAGCCTTCATCTCCTTGTACAGAAAACCTCCAGATGACCCCGCTAATTATAATGAGATACTGATAAGACGTACATAAATTTCCAATTAAGCCAACAAACTAGGTCTATATATCATCATGACAGAACCACCGATTAGGTACTTTTGGCCATGTAAAACTTAAAAACAAACAGTATGATGTAAAACATCCAATTTCAAACTATGAAAATGCACTGTAAGTAGAAGATGGCAAGTCTTATGTCAGAAATAAAACTACGGACCAAGGAACTCAGCCTGAGTAGTTTATGAATAAATGCAGTTGGAATACATTATGTCTTGATAAAGAATACATTGATAATTAATCTGGATCCTACCACCTTGATTGATATAAATTTGCTATGTTTTTGAAGTGCATCCCTGAGATGTAATGATCTAGTTAGTAATGACCCAGGAAACTAAGTTTTGTAAACATTGCTCTAGAAGACAGAAGAAATTACATACATGAAGGTTCATATTCTAACCTGGTTTGTTTTTCTGGCATTGTGATCTTTGGAGAATACAGTTAATTGCTTAAAGTTTCAAGTTAGTTATATCTGAAGGAAGGCTAATAATGGGTAGACTGTAAGGCTATTGTGAAGGTTAAATTTGTTAATATTAATGATACATGGATATAGTTACAGTGCAAAAAAAGGTCTCCTCTATATTTAATGAAATGGGAAACATATAAAATAGGGTTAACATTTGACAAATCTGCTAAATAAATAAGTTAATTTTATACTTTTGTTTACCCTTTCTAAGATATTTCATCTACCCTTCATTCTACATATCTCCACCCCACTCTAAGCATGTGTATCATCAAAGAAAGAATATTATATAGTAGTTTGTGTCAGAATGAATTTATGATGTATTCCCTTTTCTATGATAACAACAATTTAATTTTGTTCAATTTATTAAAAACATCTCTTTTGGGCAAGACTTGTGTAGACACTTTGGTAGACACCAAGGTAAGTAAGAGAAAAAAAATGAGTGATAAGTGAGTGCTTACAAATCTTAAAAATAAAAATTAAATCCATAAGTTAAAAGATTGATTTCCTTTAAATGAATAATAAAAAGAGTTTGTTCTTAGGGGCACAGGGAACAGGGGGTTCATTTTTCCCGGCTGTCTTAGGAAGGATTCACTAGAAGAAGCAGACATGAAGAAGTGAACAGACGAGCCCTATTCTCACATTCATGCAGCGCAGGCTAGTTCCCCCGCATTAACAAAGTAATAGTTTCCAAAACTGCTCTTTTAACTGCGGGGTTTCTTATTGAAAACAATCTTATTACTACATGGAAAAGCAGTGCTGACCCAATTAAAACAAGAACGGAGAGCCTCTGGCCATGCAGCCTGACATTCCCAGTTTGAAATACATGGCCCAAAGAACAGCGTTAAAACTCCATAGAACTCAAGGCTCTTTCACAATCTCTCCTCAGCCTGTACATTTGGGCTTATCTCCACTCCCTCTTCTCTTTCACAGCTTTTAAAAAGCAGCTGCACTGAGGAGCAAAATGTTCTTTATGGATAATTAACTACACACATTTGAAGGATACCATTTAATGTTTTTTAATTTACACCCATGAAGCCATTGTCACAATCAAACTAGAAAACATATCCATCGCCCCCAAAAGATTTCCTCTCCCTCTATCATCTACCTTCCATCCCCAGAAAGCCACTCATCTATAATAACTTCAGCCAGTATAGATTAATTGGCCCTTTCTAGAATTTTCTATACATATCATCATTTAGCATGCACTCAGTTTTGACTGGATTGGTTCTTTTGTCAACCAGTTTTAATATTCATCTGTGTTGCTGCAGGCATCAACTATTTATTCTTTTACTGGGGGATAATATTCCATTGTATGAACATATTTTTCTTCTGCATTCATCTGTTGATGGGCACTGGGGATATCTAGAGATTTTAGTCATTAAAATAAACCTATGCGTGCCTTTATATTTTAAAAAGTCCATTATTTTTATTTATTTTATTTTTTCTTTAGAATAGCATATGATGGAATCGTACTTTCTATTTTACATATTTGTTCTTTGTTCACTTTTTTCTCTTTCTTCTTTGGGCTTATTTTTAAATCCCATTTTATGGCTTTTGTTATAGCTCTTTGTTGTATTGTTTTAGTAGTTGCTTTAGTGTTTATAGTATGTAACTATATTACAGTTTATCTTCAAGTGACATTATGCCACTTCATGTATATGGGATAAGAACTCCATATCAGTATACTTTGATTTTTCTCCTCCCAGCCTTTGTGATCTTGTTATACATTTTATTTCAACATATGTTATAAAGTGCCCAATACATTTTAATCATTTTTACTTTAAACATTTGACTAGCTCTTATATCTCTTAAATAGATTTTAGTAATAAGAAAATAACTCCTGCTTGATGGACTTCCTTATATATATTTTTTTATTCTGCAGGCATGCTGGTGATGAATTTTTTCAGCTTTAGTATGTCTGAAAAAGTCTATTTCTTTTCCCCTGGGCAAAAAGAATTCTTAGACTGACAGTTTTTAAAATTTGTGTTTGTTATTATTTATTTAACCTTTCCATGCTTTCAAGATGTTGCTCCACTATCGTCTGGTTCACAGTTTTGGATGAGAAATATGAAACGTTCTTATCCTCATCTTTGTGCCTTTTTATGTCAGGTGTCTTTTTCCCCACCCCGGGCTGCTTTTAAGATATCTGCATATCTATATCTATAGCTATACCTGTATCTGTATCATCTATATCTATATCTATACCTGTATCTATGTCTATATCTATATCTATGTCTATGTCTATATCTATATCTATATCTATCTATTTATATTTATATCTATCTATCTATCTATCTATATGCTTTGGTTTAAAGGAATCTGATTATGATGCATAGTTTTCTTCATGTATACAACTACCAACATAATTTATCTATATGATTTATTAAAGCTATCGCAGACTCAAATATAAATGCACTAATATACAGTATCATATTATACACTATAAAATATTTGCTTAGCAATCCAGGAGGAACTGAAGAAATATGTTGGTTGACAGATACAGAGAAGCGGTTGGTAAGGGCGCGATCCACCAGCACTATGGCAAAATCAGTGGGAGGGGATATTTGATGAAGTTCTCACAAAAAAAGGCACCTGGTACTATTATACCAATCTCTCTGCTCAGTATTGCAACCCTGACTTAACCACGTCAAATAACTCAGATTGCTCTTCGTATTTAGCTGTATTCTGGACTGTAAGCTATCTATAGATATTTACTATGTATCATTCTTTTGTCCTACGGTTTAAGTTTCTGCCCCCCCCCCAATAGTTCAGGTAAAAAATAGAATCCTCTGGTCCTCTAACTCCCTACCACCCATCGGTAATTATTTAATCCATTTTGGGATCTAAGAATTGGTTTTCCATAGCACCGTGGGCAATTCTGATGCAGCCAGGCTGGACATAAGTGCTTTCCTGAGGTTGACGTTTTAGTGAGTACATGGCACAGAATGCCACACAGCAGCGTTCTTGGGATGTTTCCTCCAGGATAAATGAGGCTGGGTTTCGGTTTCCTGTTGAGTCAAAATGAAGCTGTTGCTCGCTTCTCACACCTGCTTTCCTACGGACGCACCATTGTGCTTGGATCTACAATATTTGGGGGCGATTGATGCCGGTAGTAATGGGCTTATTTCAGTTTGAAAACCTTCTAGATGTGAGAGAGACACCATGGGTATGTGAGGAAGGACACTTCATGTTAGACATAACACCTTCTAGAAGCTTTGAGTCTCTTTCATGGGTACACAACCGAGATTGGAAAAAGAGAATTAAAACAGTGTAATAACTTACTGACTCCACATTGCTGTAATTACTCACTGAAATTGAACCAATCCTTGCCCACATGATTCAAGGGCTTACTTCTCTGGTGCAATGATAGAGTGGGCATCTTTCAAGCTAGCAGATCTGTGGTTTTACTGTACATTGTTTTCTCCTCAGAGAAGAGCTTATGTCTCTTATCGCTGAAATCTCCACGTTCCGGCCTGTGGTGCTTCCTGTTCATGTCTGTCTCTAGGAAAGCTGTGAAGGCAGGGCAGATTCTGCGACTTTTATCCCATTAAAATCCCTAAATGTAAGTCAAATGTATGACAGCTTGGATTCCCAGCAACCTGTAAAGAGATTTTTTTTGGCCACAAGGTTAATTTCCAGAAAAGTGGCACTATCGTGTAAAATTCTGTGTCCTTCACCCTTCCCCCCAACTGGAGTGCGGATGGGGTGCCTGGAACTCCAGCAGCTATTTTGGACGTTGCAGAAAATGCCCATGGCAGGACTGGTGGAACTAAAATTTGTAATGAGCCGGGCTTCTTACAATTTTGTGAAACACATAGAAGCCCTGGGTTGCTCAGCTCTGACTGTGTTTTATGAAATGTAAAGTCTTATATGTTTAGGCCACTACTAACTTGAGTTTATTCTTGCATATACCTGAACCGAATCTTAAGTGATGCCCTGGATTTACCATATCACTTTGCCTTTTGTCAATCCTTAGGTCTTTAAAAGGAACATGGTAATTTAATACACAGACTTTCTGACTGTCAAACTATTGGTGATTATTGTGCTGATTTTGCTATTACTATTATCATTACTATTACTGTGACCACTACTTGGATTGAGTTCAGCTGCCTTCACTGATGTGATCGTTCATATAGATCCACGTAGAGATCACTCTGCCCTGCATTTCCAAGCAGAGGTGTGTTGGGGTAAGAGTGAGTCTCAGGTCAACACGCAGAACAGGGATACGAACTCTACAAAAGTATTCTCAGGACCAAGGGCTGGGGTGGGGGTGGGCAGTCATTCTTATTTTCTAAGAGAAAATGATGAGGAGCGAAAAGCGAAATAAAATAATTATAGGCCACATAACTTATCTGTGGCCTCACTGGATTTCTGATACCTCATGTATTTTTTCCAGGTTCACAGCTGATTCCAAGCACGGCTCCCAAGCCCTTTGGTGATGAACAGGTTAGAGCTAGTGGTGATAGCTATGGTGCTGTGACTTATAGAAGCTTTTTCTAGAATCTTAGCACCTTGAATGCAGTGAACTGCCTAGCTAGTCTTTCATTTATATCCGGAACACTGATTGTTACTACAAAAATGACCAAGAAAACAGCATTTGACTCCATAGTAAATATTGAACACATCATGTAGCCCAGAATCCAAGTGTGGCAGTTCAGTGCAAAGAGGCGAGAGCCTTAGAGACTCAGAGGGTATAAATGTACATGCTGAGCCATCAGTGACCTATGACCACATAGCAGTGCCGTGGCCAGAGCTGTGGGCTAAAGTACAGAACATGATCAATAAAAGGAACTCTGTGCTGGAAAGTGGGAGACCATCTTCTAGTACTTTCTCTTTTATTATCTTATGCTAGAACTTTGAAATTCTTTAACATCACTACTAGGCATTGCTTTCCTCATCTGCAGATTGACTATGTCACACTAGTTACAACAAAAGTCCATTTTCTCTCTAAAACTATATTTCCAGTCCAGTAAGTTGTGATAAGGATTTAGTTTCTGCTTTGTGTCCACGTTGGAAAACACAAGTCGTTCATTCCATGTGAACAGTCAAATCTTGTATACACAGCCAGGCTGGGATATCCATCCCCGGGACTTGTTCTGAGAGGCTTAGTATGGTTACCTTACAGAATGAGACAGTTCAAGGCTTCACATTTAAGACCTCAGAGGGGAAGCTACAAGTATCATAAATCACCTACATTTTGACCTTACGAGAGAAGGAGGTGGAAAAGCAAACTAAAGTGACTCTGCAGGTCAGGAGGCATTACTGAGTCATTTTCTGCAACAGCTATCAGAAATTACAGAGCTCCTGTTGTACTGGAACACACTTTCTAGCATAATGCCGAGAGATTTAAAATGGAAATGTGTACCAGTCATTATGAATGAGCAGCAGCTATGCCAAAATCACACTAACAGTGCATTTTTCTTGAGCTGTCAGTAGTAACAGTCATCAACATTGATTCTATTTGTCTTCAGATGATTCCTACGTTATCATAATTTTATTATTAGCTAGTAAATGGGTTAAATGCCATAGGCAACGGGAAGTCATTTGTATCTATTCTATATCTCAACGGCAAGCACGTCAACTTCCTTGTTTTCTTTCCTGAGCCTATGGAGCGACTATCTACGTGATCCATTTAAAGGTACTTGCAGATTTTTTCCTTTCCTCGGTAACCAACAAGCGACAGGCAGGTCTCACGATTTATTCACAACTTTATTTTATTTTGCATTTTATCAGTGATCTTAATTAAGACCATGGAGAATCTATTCATAGAATGCATACTAGAAATTTGATAAATATTCTTAAAGTACTGCTATTGGTCACCAGTAGACTTAAAACAAGTGGTGGGCGTGGGCAGAAGGCTGGGAGGAAGGTTTAGGTCACGAATTTTTACCTGTAATTTTTTTTTGTATTTACAAAAATTTATGTTTTTTTATTAAATTATTTTTTATTATGAAATACACATTTTTTAGAATTAGTTTCAGCTGTACAACACAGTGCAATTGTTACACTTTTTACCCCTCGAAGTCACAACCACCATCCCCCAATCCGCTGCCCCATTTCCCCCCAATATCATACTTAAATGTAAGACCTGAAACCATAAAACTCCTAGAAGAAAAAATTGGGAGTAAATTTGCAGACATCACCCTCAGTAATATTTTTACTGCGATATCCCCTCAGGCAAGGGAAATAAAAGAACAAATTAACATATGGGATTACATCAAACTTAAAAGTTTTTTCACAGCAAAGGAAATCATCAAGAAAACAAAAAGACAGCCTACTGAATGGGAGAAGATATTTGCCAATGATTTACCTGTAATTTTTAAGATTCAGTGCAGGATATTTTTCTTTCCAGGTAAAAAAGTGTATTGTTTTAGTAAGGTTTATTTGTTTACTTGTTATTTTGTTTATTTTTTTTTTAGTTGTCCTCCAGGAAGTACAATGACATATTTTCAATTCGGTGTCTGAAACTGAGAATAGATTTATTTAGTCTTTTTTACGAGAGCATTTTGTGTTATCTATAGTTACTATTATCTTCAAGGTAAAAAAATATTTGTTTTGTTTTAGTGCTCTGAATCTGATTTTATTTGACTTTCCTTGAAATTCGGTCAGTATGTATCTTGAGAATCCAAAGCAAGTTTGGGGCAAAGTGAAAGAAATAGACATATTTCCTTTTCTCCAGCATTTTGGAAACTTATGGAGATCTATCTATCTATCTATCTATCTATCTATCTATCTATCTATCTCTATCTATCTATCATCTATCATCTATGTATCTATCTATCTTAGATAAATATGGGCCAAAAGAGACAAATATACATACTGGCCAAAAAAGACGTAGTAGTAAAAACTTATATTTCAGGGTCCTAATTCTACCACTTACTAGCTGTATAAGCATGATGCAATTACTTTGTTTCTAAGTTTTCCCTTCTGTAAACAGGAATTTTGTCAGTATGTATTTTATGGGACAATTGGGAGAACTAAATAAAATAGGATGTAAAACATCTAGTAGAGTAGTAGAGTGTTTGACTATAACTTTTCTCTACCAGTTATAATTATTACCCATAATTTATATCTGAGATGAAAGGAATTTGGGTTAAAAGATAACACAAAATAACTTAGATTAGCCACAAGAGGCTTCGTGGAAAAACCATATTCAGATTTTTATTCTCAAACACTAGATGATAAGACAGATTCTCCTGCCTAGCATGAGTGACAAGAATGAAGGAAGAAACACCAGCAAAAGGCCAAGGGGGCACTGTAGAAATCACCTGCATCATGACTATCTGCCTAAGTCATGTGATTTGGTCCTGAGGTGACCACAGAAAAGAACCCTAAGGCAACAAGCACAGCCAAGCTCTAATCACATTGAAGGGACTGCACAACTCCAAGGGTCAGTAGGGCCCACACAGTAAATGCCTCACGAATCACACCCCTGCCAGATTAATGGACATTGACTTGGTCCATGTGCATATGTCTACTAACTTCTACCTTTCAAGAGATTCTCTCCAGGAGGAAAACTGACCAGTGCTTTCCCCTCCCTCCCTGACTTGCATGAGCTCCCTTCCTAAACGTCTATTATGTTCTTTGGTAGCTAGTTGGTCTTCTCCGTGTAAGAGTACTGAACACAATGCACTGGATTCCTCAACTTACATTTTGTTTTCCCCATAAATTGCAAACTCCATGAAGTCAGGATATTTTGTCCCCATAGGGCACACCTAGCACATAGTTTATCCTTAATATCACTTACATTGAGATTCCATTACTGCATAAATGCTAAGATCCCTTAGTTTTAACAGTCTAATAAGATACAAGTCACAGTCATATCTGTAATTAATGTAGACATTAGTTTGGTTTTACTTTTCAAAAATGCAATCACAGCTAAAATCTGTGTACTAGCGACATGGCTTATTATAATGAAAATTATGAAAAAAATTCACTACTAGATTTAAGAAGACATGGGCACAATGGAAAACTTTTAAATTGCTTTCTTTCTCAGATTCCAAGAACATGTGTTTTATTTCTTTAACGCTGCTGATATTTGAAGCTAATTCCACAGATATGAATAATACACATCATCATTTTCTGTATTATCAACTGGAAACACAAAATGTCCCATAGCATCTAGAAGCTGACTAAGGGAAGTTCCACTAATTATCCTAAGGGGTAAGTACTTGCTTCTTACTTATTGGGTTTATTTTATATTACCTATGTTACATTTGGCACAAAGGCTTGAATCTTAACTTGGAGACATGCCTGTGATTGATACCAAAACAGAAGTTTACATTAACCTTCAGAAAGTATTTAAGCCATATTGTGTACAGAAAATCTTCCCAGATAAAATAGGAAATATTTTTACTCAAATATATTACAGTAAGTGTTAAAAAATAATATCAATGTACCTTTTTAAACAATGTGTTCTTTAAAGTATTTAAATGAGACATTACATAATGCCTATATATATATATATATATATATATATATATACAGTCTAATAGTTTGCAAATAAGATACAGTTGATGAATTTTAAAGTATATTTTAACACTTTAGAGAGCAGTACTGTCCAATAGAAATATAATGGGGGCCAAAATAATTTTAGATTTTTTAGTAACTACAATAAAAAAAATAAAAGGAACCAGGTGAAATAATACATTATCAATCCAATGTATAATCAATCAAAAATTATTGAAGAGCTGTCATACATTTTTTTATATTAACTCATTGAAACCCAGTTTGTATTTTATCCTTACACTACATCTCAGTTCAGAGAAGCCACATTTCAAGTGTTTGATAATACAGTGGCTACCATATTGGACCAGGTAACTCTACAGTACACTACTATATATATCTATATAGTATAAATACTGTAGTATATACAGTGGAAGAAGCTTGACTGTAAATTTTTTTCCAGCTTTAGTGAGATATAATTGATGTATAACATTGTATAAGTTTAAGATGTACAATGTGATGATTTAATATATTATGAAATGATTACCAGAATAAGGTTAGTTTATACCTTCATCACCTCACATAATTACCATTGTGTGTGTGTGTGTGTATGTGTGCGTGTGTTGAGAACATTTAAGATCTACTATCTTAGCAAATATCATTTTATAATACAGTATTGTTAAGTAAACAAGTATTTACTATACTGTACATTAGATCCCAGACTTATTCATCTTATAATTGGAAGTTTGTATCCTCTAACCAATTTCTGTCCATCCCCTGCCTCTGCTGCTTCTAGCAACCACTACTCTACTTTCTGTTTCTACAAGTTCAGCTTTTTTATGCCACATAATATCATACAGTATTTGTCTTTTTATATTTCTATTTTCTGGTTTTTTTAGCTTTATTTTTACTATTCAGTTGTAAGAGTACCTTGTATATTTTGGATATTAGTCCTTTATCAAATAAATATTTGCAAAAATTTTTATTTAAATGTTAAAACAGATTATTCAGTTTGATTACTGGAAAACTTTTAAATATTCGAGGAACAACTTCAGCATATGAATCCATTTTCAACTGTAAATTTTGTGAAATTGAGAATTCCTAATGAAAATTTCATAACCAAATTGAGATATGTTATAGGTGTAAAATATATACTTAACACAATCAAAAGAATTTAATATCTCATTAACAATTTTTATAATAATTATATATTGAAATAACAGTATTTTGGATCTATTGGGTTAAATAAAATGTGTTAGTACAATAAATTTCCTCTTTAATCAATGTGGCTTCTAAGATATTAGATATCTAAAATTATACATGTGGCTCACATTAGAGCTCTATTGAACAGCTCTGGCATAAGGCATTATCATTCTTTTCATATATACTCGTTATATCAACAAATTATGATATACTTTATAGAGGAAAGGGTGGTTTTTCCAAGATAGAATTATCTTCAAAGAGTACGAATTCAAGGAACTATTATGTGGGAAATTATTCAATAAAATGGAAATTAAAAAAAATTATATAATGCCATGTATATAAAGCAGTGTCATATAATTAACATAAATAAAAATCAGGTTACTATTAATGACTGATAATTACAACACATTAAGCAATAAAATCAGAAATAACTGCTTACCATTGAAGCCTCCTATAGAAAGAAAATAAGTCATGATGTATCAATGATCAAAGCACCTTCTATCTAGAATATTATTAAAATGCTTCGTGCCTATTTATCTTTAATTTTCAAAGGAAAGAAAAAACTACAAAAACATACTATTTTATAGATAACATATAGCTTTCAATCTCTAACCACCTAGTCTGAAAATGTTGCTTGATGCCAAATATAATGTAAGAGATATCGACATTCAATGTTTATTTAAAACAACCCAAATCCTTTTATGGGGAAGGCCTTGCAGTAGGTACTTTGGAAAATAATAAGAAAGGAGGGACTTCTGGAAGACTGAGACAATTAAAGCCAAAATAATTTTACATGACGTCTTGGAGATATTTGCATATTGGAAAATGTTTTTAGCAAGAAAAGTTAAAGAAGAATTGATATTGGCAGTCACTTTTTTGTTAGGTCTTACTCTTAGCATAAACATAGTCTATGTCTTATTTTTTAATTTTTAATTTTAAAAATTAAACATATTATCATATTTTGTGGGGGAGGTGTATTTAATGCTTTAATCAGTGCTTCTCAACACGTGTGTGGAGGCCCCCTAAAGACTATTTCATGCAGTTCCTGACGTCTTCCTTTTTGTAATTCACGTATCTGTGTGAGCCCTGATATTCTTCAATTGCTAAACCTGAAATGGCATTTCACAACAGATTGCATGCAGGAGCCGATATGAGGATCCGGCTGTGTGCAATCAAAGGAGACATTAGAAACATCGTTTTTTAGGTAAAACAATATCATTCTTCTGATTTCTTTTTTTTTGGCTTTGAAACACATTGCTCATAAAAATGTATTATTTATGTTAATGTAATGAATTCATCTTTGTTATTTTAAAACTAATAAATAATTATTTTAAAGGTTTCTGTTTTAATTTCTAACAGTATATATTGATAGATATAGTCCACATTAATATAAACTTTTTGAGGTTTTTAGTAATCTGTGTAAGTGTACGGCAGTCCTGGGACCAACGTGTTTCCGAACTGCTGCTTTAAACCATCCTGCTTTTTATTATATAATTACCAGGGTGAGTACATCATGAAGGTGCACTGTTCAGATCTCCCTGTGAGATAATTTGCTGCAAGAAGGTGGATGATAGACAGATAGCCAGGCTCTAGCTGGGGCCCACCTTTGCATCTGTCACAGCATTCATGCCAAGATGAAACCTTCCTGGGCCCATGCAATGAATATCCAATGTGGGTTTCCATTCATCAGTAGTCTTTGCTCTGGGCCCTTGCTGAGACCCTCTCAAAGCTGGACTACAGCCCGAACACCTAAGCTTCCTCCCTTCCTCCTCTACCTTCGCAACTGTCAGGCCTGTACCAAGGCCTGAAGTTTCTCTCACCCACCCCTGCCTCCTCCCGCCTCGTCACAGGCATGTCTCCCAATAAATCTCTTACACATTGACTTCCATCTGGATGCCTGTCTCTTGAAGAACCTGAACTGATATATAGTGTTAGGAAGGGAAGCTATATCATAATTAATGATTTTACAATATTTTAATGTCCTAAGAGTACAGTCTCATTTGTGTGATGTAACTCTGTTCTCAACTTTTGTCTTTCAGGATTTCTTGCATATTTACATGGATATGGGTTTGAAAGTAGGAAATATTTTATTTCTTATGTAATATAGTGTATGTACTTTGTATCCAACCTCTGTCCAAAGACGATCACATTATCTTTGCCTCGATGCAGTTTTCATATTGTTTTGTTTTTATTTATTTTTGTTTGTTTGTTTTTGCTTTTGCGATTTTGAGATGCATCTTCAGGAGTGGCCATTGTAGAAAGAAAAATGATGGAAGAGCAAGAGGACCCTAGGGAGATAGTTTCCATACTTCCTTTTCCAGTTCAACCAAAATCACTCTTTTTTACAGAATTAATGCATTTGAATTTCATGAAAGATTTTATTTGAAGGTGTGCAAGTGTTATTAAAAGTAAATGAACAAAACTACTGCCTGAATTTTATATATTTAAGAAATATGCAATGTTGGTCTTTGTTTCCTGAGGCAATATTAGCAAGATGTCAAACCTACACTGATACTCAATTTAACTCTATTGTGATTTTATTCCTGAAAGAGTGTGTATTATATCCATTGTTGTGTGGACTGAAAATGAAATGTTCCCATCATTGGGATAAAAGTGTTACCTTAAGTGAGACTTAATGCACAAATAGAAGAGGACTTTCTCCATGTCTGAAAGAAGTGAAAGAAATAATTTCAGTGTTGCTTGATAAGATTTTCAAAATCACTTGGCATTTCTTCTGAGAAGGCAGTGTGTCAGTTGAACAATACCAGAAATCAAAGGATAAATACAGGGATAAGTGGCAATTCATCAAACTGAATTAAAATTCAATACACTGACTACATTTAAAGATGCACAAAGCAACTGATTTTTCTCTTCCATTGTCTTTGATGAATGCATCTAAAATTTACTTTTGAACTTAAATTTTTATAGGAATTTTAATCCATTTAGAAACGTGTGTAGACAATTTACCGGAAATACAATGAGCATAGGGCCCTCAGGTGATGGCCTTATTCACAAAGTACACGTACAACTTCCAGCTATATTATCACATTGTATAAAAATGAGGTCATTCAGCTGTTCTTTGATGTTATAAAGACACCAACCAGCAGTGATTTATACTCAGTCGATGATCAAGAACAACACAAAGCAGGAAAAAGAGAAAAGTAAAAGGTTACCATATACACACACAAAAAGTAGATAGCATATTTAGTAGTGATTGTTTACTGTTCAAAGCCACTGCCTGATAATACAGCAACCTATTTCTAGGTATCTGCAACATAGAATCATGCACCATTTAAAAAAAAAGGGGGGGAAGGAGAGAAAAAACAGATCCTAGAATGCTATCGGTACCTGGGGTCAGAGTGTGCATCCATGGAACATTAAGTGAACATGTGGCAGATCCGGCATTTGTAGAGTGGGAGCTTTCATGCTCACCAACTCATAATAAGGATAGATGGGTTAGCAGCAATTGTCATTAAAAAGAATGAGTGGGCAACTAGACTGAAGAACAGAATGACAACAACTTGTCTGTTCCCCTTCCCCCAATTCCCCAGCACTGTTCCCATCCCCCCAATTCCCCAATAAAAATCTTTAAAAAAGAATGAGTGGGTATGGCACACAAATATAGGAAAAAAATCTTCAGCCATAGTGCTGGTCAAATAAAGGCAGTTTAAAAGAACGTTGTGGGGCCGGCTGAGTGGCTCAGTTGGTTAAGAGCTCGCTCAAAGGTTTGAGCTCTGAGCAACAATGGTTCGAGTCTGGCCCGAGCTGAGCTGCCGCTGAGCTCCCAACAGGTGGCAGGATGGCTCAGCTAAAAAAAAATAAAAATAAAAAATAAAAGAACATTGCAACAGCATTCCATCTTTTCAGATGAGCAAAATGCAAAATAATACTAAGTATTAATGTGGGTGTGAAGAAGGTAATCTGAATACATTGCTCTTGATTGTCTAAATTTGGATGTCTTTTCAAAAAAAACATTTGAAAATTGGTATTATAATTTTTAAAAATGATCAATACTATAATTTCATTTCTTGAAAGTATCCTAAGAAAACTCTCAGAAAAAAAATGCATAAGTACAAACGTATTCATGTGGCGCATATTATCAGGAAAACACTGTAGGACTTCAAGTTCCAAGAAAAGAGTCAGACTTTGGGTTTTCTTTGTGGCATATGCATTCTTCCTAAGTGTCCTATGATTTTCATATATTACTTCTGTAATTGTTTTCTTCTCTCCATCCCATTCACCATTCAGCCCCTTCAGGTTATGTCTTTAAAAAGTTCATTTTGCCTCCAGGCACATGTGTGTCTAGGTTTGACTTCCGTGGCTCTAACACCTCACATTTCCCGCAGCTTTTCAGGGGACTTTAGATGAAGAACAGGATCCGTAAACTGATAGGCAAGGCCCTACCCGGTATGATCCGCTCCAGCTGCTCACGCATCTGCCAGTCACTCCCCTTTTCTCTCCCACGCTGTCCTTCCTTCAGTTTTCGAAATATGCTGTTTTCCTCCAACATGGAACATTTGCACACACTCGTTCCTTCCTTGAAAAGGTTTATTTTAGTACACCCATTTGATTTATCACCTCCTTCTTCTGCTGTAGGTAGCAGCTAAATTCTGATTTATTTTAGATGCCTTCCTTGATCCTCCAAAGTAAGCCATTTTTCTTGGTTACACTTTCTAGTAGAATCATGCTTTCTGCTCCTCTTTGCCATGCCTTTTGTAGAAAGTACCTCATTTTATAATTTTACGATAAGTCATGCAATCATTTCATAAATATGTATTTAAATGATCTATTTAAGTATTTGTCTAAATTAAATTTTATCCATATGATGATTATTTGATTGATATCTAACAAAACTGTAATTCTGGTGAGAATTGATACTTTGTTTTTGACAGCACTTAATTCCTAGTGCCAAACACATGGTAAAGGTGCACAATAGTTTTGAGCATCTTTTCTTTTGTTATAAAGTGTGGCCTTTGTCTCACAAACTAATGAACATTAACTACTCAAAATATTCTCTTTTGGTAAATTGGCAATATTCTCAGTTATGGATATAGGGATTATTCTAATTATTTTTCCTGATTATAGCTAGGAGCATTAAAAGAAAGAACCTAGAAATTAATATGTCTTGATAATTTTGTGAGTTTCCTCTAATTTTCCAAGTCCTACCTAAACCTAGTTTCAATGTAAAGTCATTCCTTAGCTAAGAAGATAAAAACTTTACCAAACCCTTACAGTGTTATGCCATACCAATAGTAACAAGATTTCCTAAAGGAACAAGAACTAACAATTTGAAATACATACCCCAAATGCTCTAACGTTAGCATGTACAAGGAAGTTTGCGTGTGGGCAAGTACTTTGAATCATCTGCTTTCTCATTGTTTTACTATTGCTTTCTGGAATAGGACATTTTGTAAAACTCCTCTTTTTTTTTTATTGTTGTTTATCTTTTATTCCCATGGTACAATTTAAAAGCCAGCAGTGTCTCCCCTCCTTTTATGTAAGGAGGGGAGACACTGTAGGGCTATAGAGAGGTCCTCAAAAGAGACAAACAGAAAACTGATTTGTTCCCAGGAGTTTAAAATGGTTGGGAAATACAGTCAAAGTGCAGACTTGATAGAATATACATAAACAGGTAACTTAAAAGTATGTTCACATTGGCAGCAGTAGCTTTATCAGCATTTTAGTGTTTAGGGCTTCCTTTGATTTTCTGAATTTGAACAAGCATAAATTACATTTCCATTTCATCACATCACTATCAAGTTTTTAAAACAAGTCTTCGTGGACATCATCAGGTTCAGAAATTTAGAATCAGCCCTTGGGTAAAACTGATTATGCAAGCTGCAATCCTCACATGCCAGTTTTCATTGTTGCTCAATGGGTCAAAACTATTGAATGGAACCTTTTAGAAACAGCTGACCATGTGCGTAAAAAGAGCCAGAAAATGCTCAAGCACTTGCAACATCTGAATGTTTATGTATAAAAAATAAAAAAAGTCCCAGGAAATATGTCGCCTGCATAGGGAGGCTTTAACGTAAACAGTTAGGCTTTATAAACAGATGGGATCGTAGTCATTTCTGCTTCAGGACGCCGTGTCATTTTGAAGGTGTCCCCGTGCCCCAGCAGCTTCTGCCCACTAGCCCACTCATGTCAGTCATTCACCTGCTGGTGCACCCGCGCTTCTTTCATTAGCTCCTGACTCCCTGACCTTGTGTCAGGCGCACGCCGACAGGTAGTTCATAACCCTTTGCTGTCAGAATTAGCATTCATGGTACTACTTAAACTGCGGTGAACATCTAGAGTTCATTATTAAATGAGGCATATGTTACTACACGTTTAACTGATTCAGTCTAGTTATTTTTAGTTTGACCTTTTCTGTATTCATCACATCAATGTTGAAATAGACATTGAGGTACCCTTTAAAGTTAGTTACAAAAACTTCTTTGGCTGATATTTTACATGGAGTTTTCCAGATTCTCAGTAGTTCCATAATAAATGTTAGACTTCAATGCTAGTTTAAATAAAACTGAAGTAAGCATGAATCCCCAAGATATTAATGATCTTTTTTTTTCAACCCTGCAACAGCTTCACTCTCCATGTATAGATAGATTTGAAAGAGTACACCTTCCTTTAGGTATTAAAAGTGACAAAACTAGAACTAGGAAGAACAATTTATATTATGGATTATTTTAAATTATTAATTATTTCCTGACTCTCTCTACCCTTCTTTCATTAATCTAACATTAAAAAAATATCAAACCCAAAGAGATAGATAACATTCAGCACACAATGCTACATATTTCCCTTCATAACTACAGCTAAAAGACATCTTAATATTTTAATTAGGAATTTCAAAAGCATGATTCTTAGTAAGCATTACCGGAGTAAGAAAACAACTCCAAGGAACTGTTTCATCAAGAGTGAAGTCTAAGGACCAGAGGAATAACGAACAATGAAAATGGAGAAGGGCACGCAAGTACACAGTACAGAAGAAAGACACCACAACTCACTGAAAATCAAAGCCAGAGATACAAATATTAAAGGGCTTTTGGTTTTCCTTTATTTTTAATGAAATTCATTGCTGGTGCTATGGGAAAAGTGTGGAATTTTGCAGTGATTTTGTTACTTCACAAATTTTATGGATTTACATATGCTTATGGGAGGTAATATGTAGTAGAAGATGTATGCGCTTAATTAACTACTTTCTTCCTTCTTTTACCATTATTCTACTGCAATTTTAATATTATTATGTGGACTTTATGCCTATTACCAAATGAACCCAACGGTGATATCTGCAGCCCAGGGAAATTCAGATAGTCCTGGGAAGTTTTGTTAGAGGTTACAGGTGAATTCTTTACAAAATAAGCAAATGGAGAGAATATTTTTAAAGATGGCTTTTCTGTCATATCATGATGAGCCAATGACCGGCGCTGGCTTCCTGAAGCAGGATCAGGAGAGAGATATTCCTAAGAGGTCTGCACCATGACTACTTTGTCTTCACTTACAGTCACCAGTCAGCGACATCTTATCTGATTTTGAACTTGTAAGGTTTTCTTGCATTTCAGACCACACATTAAGTTGGTGTCCATTAAGTTGGACACATACATGTAACAAGGACTTACTAATTCTTCATCAATTCAGAAGCTTAAAAGACACGTAGTTTAGAACAAGAGTAGCAGTGAAACCAAAAACCAGGAAGGATTGAACTGCTCCTGCGAACCTGATTTGAGAGGGTGAAAGGGTTATCATAGAAGTAACTTAAATCCTTCTGTTTTTAGAGTATATATTTTTTTTCTCACTTCTCAATTTTCCATTTGTATTTCTTTGTAATGTTCACTAATATATATTTTTTTGGCATTATCTTTCCTATTCATTCATGATGCAAACATCCATAGACTCACAGATACTTGAATCTAACAAGAATAGCTCCACCCTGCAGAACACCGTACATTTGGAAGGTTATGTTCACTTCAAACTCTTGGTTCTCATAAAATCCCTCTGAACAAGACAGTGTGTTTGGGCATAACCCAAGAATTCACAGGGTGCACTGGGAATTGGCTAAGGTGTATTATAAGCATTTTAACTTTGCAAAAGTTTCAAAAGTAACTTCTGAAGTCTCAGTTAGGGTCAGTGCTCACAATATAGAGTAACACAAGTACCAAAAGGGTGGCGTGCATAATAGAGTTAACATATTAAAAACTAATAAGTTCTGAGATTGTTATCCAGGGAACTACTGTTTTAATAATTTCAGTAGAGACAGAATTACTTCTACACTGATATTAAACTTCTCTCGGCCTTATCTGCACTTTTAGCCCATGATGACATGACGGAAATATGCTTCTTGAATATGTATGTATAAAGTTAAAACATTTCATCCAAAAATTAAGAGTAATAAGTGATGTATTTATATAGATGCCTTATATTCTCATTCCCCCTATTTGCATTATCTGTACATAATGTAAGGCATAATGATAATTAATATTTCTTTTCATGTTGAAATATGTAATATACTTTCACACCATAATGTCATTTTGAAATATATTTTGACATTAGATTGGCATTTGTATATCAGCAGACAGATTGTTAAAAATTCTGGTATTCCCTGTTTACACAATGCTTTAGAAAATTAATATTCAACACCTTTGCTTATTTCAAAAGTGGTGGTTAAGAAAGTTTGCCAGAATTTCTAGCAATTCCCAAAATTTTCCATTAGTCATTTGGTATATGAGAAAGGTTTTGCATTTTTAAAATATATTCTTCCTTGGACACTGATGTGGAAGCAACCTAAATGTCTAAATGTACATCCATGGATGAAAGGATAAAGCAAATATAGTAAAGCCATACAATGAAATATTATTCAGCCTTAAAAAAAAAGGAAATCCTGTCATGGCACAGATGAAGCTGAGGGCATTTTACTAAGTAAAATAAGGTAATCACAAAAATATTCTTGCTTTATAAATGAATTCTTACTTTAATAGATTAATCTAGCTCATTTACTCCATTTAGTATCTATTATAAGTTTAATTGAAATATCAAATTGCAAAAGTATGGCATAATATCAAAATGTGACACCCTGGCCTACAAATTCAGATCTTTGCCAAACTTCACCAAATGTCAACACACACATACACACACTTTTTTTTTAAACCTAATTACTTCTATCATCTAACTAGAAATTTATGCTGAGTACCATTATCTTAGATTCTTTCCTTTCACTTAATCAGATTTTAATTGTGAAAATGCTAAATAGAGGAAAATAAATTACCAAAAAGTGTTGTAAACATTTTAAAATTGTAACATAATATAAATTTAGATGCATAATAAACAAAAATGAGAACAAATGGCCAAATTTGCACGTGCAATGATTATTTTGGTTTACATGAATGACCTGAGAATAGTGAAAATATTAATATAGCTACTTATGTTTATTTTTAATACCTTTCTAGTTCTTTTTTTCTCAATTTGCCTATTTGTGGGTAAAGCAACTTGATGACTTTGCAAATATTTTAGCAGAATTAGTGTGTATATTTGATGTAGAAAAGAACCATTAAATAAAAATATATACTGGGTTTTAATTCAGAGACCAAATTTGACAAATGTGCATTCCTGATTAGCTATATAATCAAACATAAATGATAAGCATTATGATTTTTCCTGCCTTTCAAAGTAAAAATGGAATAATGGTAAACTTAAAGGGCTTTTATGAGGTTTAAAGGCGATAATAATCACGTGTAACAAAAATTTGTTTTAGTTTCTTTTCTTTCCAAAAGTGAACATTCAATTTGATGATTTGGAACTCAGAAAATAGGTGCTCATATAAAATGCAGAATAAATATCGCTGTTTTTCATTTCAGATCTTCACATAGGCAATAGATGATAAAATGACTAGTATTACAATACAGAACACTGTATAAAAACTAGTACTGCTACTACTGTCTAAAATCATTTCCAATCTATGCCTAGGACATGGAGATATATATATATATATATATATTTGTTGGGGTTCTGTGTGGATCACTGTCTATAGGATATGGTAGTGGATAAAAAGGAATATTTATAAACCATTAATTTTACACATTTGCAAAAGAAAATACACTAATTGAATTCTTTATGTTCAAAGTTAATAATTATTTAAATAAAAACAGAGATCTCAGACTCTGATTCTTAACATAAACTTTTCTCACACATATTGTTGCTAGCTCTAGGGTTTTGTGAGTCAAGAGCAAGCTGTACATGAATTTGAAATTCTATCCATGAATCAATTTATTAGGTCATTATATCTAATAATCACAGCTTCACATTATTATTATTATTATTATTATTATATATAATTATTACTATGATTCTTAATTAATGTTAAATATTATCATTAATAATGCTAGGTAACAATGTGATACAACGTGAGTTGTGATGTAACCCTCTGTCAGTATGAAACAATTTGGAGGATGCTTAAGATGGTGGACTAGAGAGAGCCTAGGCCACGGACTGTATACTTAGTCCCCTAGGCCCTTCCTCGAATGCTAACTATGTGTCACATGTGAAAACACACATAAACCTCTGTCGTTCCAATGGCAAACTTCACTTCCCTTTGCTGTTCCATATTCCAAAAATGACTACCTCTACTTCTGTCATCAAAATTACTTTTTCTGTATTCAAGCAGTGTATCAGTTAACTATTGTCCCCCTCCCCCCCAAAAAAGAACCAAACCCTAAACTTAATGCCTTAAAACAAACAAACATAAACCAGTCCTCTAGTCTCACTTATCTTTAGGTTGGCAGGTGATTGCCTGATGCAGCCGAGCTAACACAGCTGGCTCCGCTCATCTCAGCTAAACCCGCTTTCGCCTCATCTAGGCCGTCCTCAGCTGACTTGCCCATGGTCTTCCTGTGGGGATGGTAGAGGCTGTGAAAGCAGAACCAGCTGTGCAAGTGAATTTCAAAAGTCTACTTTTTTCAGGTCTATTAGCATCCCATTTGTGTGTTACTGAAAATCATAAGGCTTGATCCATCATCCAAGGAGTGAGGCAGTTTCACCTCCCGTGGAATTTAGGGGACGAGAAGAACATTCCTGAACAATAATCTAACCCTTCTTCAGGGCCTTTATAGGTGAAGATTGAGAAGTGGTTAAATATGTAACTTGTACGCAGTGAAGGACTTCAGAGCTCCAGGTATTTCCAACAAGACCTGTGCTCTGACTTCCACGGATGTAGGAGGAAAGAGTGGTTCCCACGCCATTCCGTGATCTTAGCCAGACCTCCTTGCCTCTCCCTGTACTTCTGTAATACATCTGTTTTCCTATCCCAATCTGATGGAGATCACAAGATTCATTTCGTTTAGTCCTTTGTTGCAAGATTCTCCAGGGGTCTCTTACATGTCTACACATCTTGTACTTAGAGGCACTGATAGCATTTGTTGTAGACTGTCTTTTCAAGGATGTTTATATGCAAATGGCCTTGGCAGACAGATACCATGTTATGTTCTGAAGCACAGAGCAGATCCATTTACTGCCCAGCACAGAGTCCAGCGTAATAATTTATTTTCCAGGACAAACACCAGGCAGGTTAACATGTAGCCAAATATAACAGATTCGGTTTCCTTGAGCTTGGTGTTTCTTATCTGTGATACCAGCACTCTTTATGTGTAGCTTCCACTTGTGTCACTCTATGTCACTCCCACGGGGCTTGTGGGACAAGAGAAACCAGCATGAACACAAAATGCCTGTTGCTTCCTGGACTGTGAGTAATAAAGTCCTTTGTTTCTGACACAGGAATGCAATGTCTTCTGCCAGCATCTATGAAACAGTGGCTGACTAGCTTGTTAGCTTGCCAGCAGGGTGAAATTCCAAAGCCTTCACACTGTGTGATCCCTTCTATCTTGGTTTTACATTAATTACCAAGGTAAAGAAGGACTCAGGGGTTACTGCTGATTTGCGCCTCCTGAAAGCTCTGTACATACCCTTTTCTAACCTGTTTCTCATTCCTTCTGAGCTCTTAAAACACTTCTTCTATGTGCTTAGACATGCTCCTACTCGATAGCAAAATTCATTATAGTCTAAACCCCTTCTCGGAATGCGTTCTTTGCTTTCTTGCTCTGACTCCAATCTCTACCTTGAGGACACCGATTGTCTCAAGTGGAAACTGACTTATTTCTCCTACAATATGGAGCTAGAAGTAGGGCAAAGATGTCCCTTTGCTGTGTCCATACAAATCTCTTTTCCTTCCCCCTCTTCCCAGCCCAGAAAAAAATCAAAACCCCCCCCCAAAAAAAACAACAACAAAACACATTAGCTATCTTTTAACGATTTCATTAAGGTATAATTTTAAGTGTACAAGTCAATGATTTTTAGTAATCAGTTACTAAATTTTCTGTGTTGCACAGCCATTTTCATAATTCAGCTTTAGAACGTTTTATTTATTTATTTATTTATTTATTTATTTATATTATTTTTAGCTGAGCCATCCTGCCACCTGTTGGCAGCTGTTGGCAGCTCAGCTCGGGCCGGTAATTGAACCGGCAACCCTGTTGCTCAGAGCTCACACTCTTGAGTGAGCTCTTAACCAACTGAGCCACTCGGCCGGCCCAAGAATCTTTTAATCACTTCAATAAGATCTCTCATGCTTGTTGAAGTTCATCTCCTTTCCTACCCCAGCCTCAGTCAACCACTAATCTATTTTTTGTCTCTATAGATTTATTTGCCTTTTGTAGACATTTCTTATACATGGAATAATAGACTATGTGATCTTTTCTGTCTGTGTTTTTACATTTAGCAAAAGTTTTTGAGGTTTATGCATGTTGTAGCATGTCAGTATTTCATTTATTTTTATTGGTGAGTAGTATTCCATTCACCAGTTGATGGACATTTGTGTTGTTTTCATATACTGACTATTATGAGTAATTCTACTGACCACATTTGCTTTTAAGTCTTTTTGTGAACAAATATCTTCATTTCTCAGAGGTAGAAACCTAGAAGTGGTATTGCTTGATAATACAGTGAGTTTATGTTTAATATTTTAAGGAACTGCCAAACTATTTTTCAACATGACTGTAGCATTTTCCATTCCTATAAGCAACTCATGAAAGTTCCATTTCTTCACATCAGCATGTGTTACCTCTCTCTCTTGTTTAAGTATTATAGGTATGTTGTTGGGTCTGAAACTCTCTTATTGTGCCTTTAGTTACTTCTCCTTTTTTCACTCATTTTCTAATCCAGCTTGCTTTTCCTCAATCTCTGTAAATTTTAGATTCTTACTCATTATAATTTTACTGAAAACTATTCCTGCCATAATTTTTGGTGTTTGTAAAAAAACACTTCGATGCTATTTTAAGTAATGTGATCTCCCAGTAAATAGACCTCCTTTTCTCAAATAACTTCATAAATTCAATTTCATGACTCTGACTTTTTTTTTTTTAGCTGAGCCATCCTGCCCCCTGTTGGCAGCTCAGTGGCAGCTCAGCTCGGGCTGGGAATCAAACCACTGTTGCTCAGAGCTCACACTCTTGAGCGAGCTCTTAACCAACTAAGCCATTCGGCCGGCCCTGACTCTGATTTTTTATACTTCTTCCTATCTATCTCAGCTTCCCTTAAAAGGGTGCCGTGTCTACTATTTTTGAGTCCACGAAAAACTTTGTCCCTTCCAGGGCCCCTCTTCTCCCTCATGTACTCAATCCCTGCCTTAATTAGCTTTCATTCCATCGTTGATAATTTTCATCTGTGTTTTGCAGTGTCAGTCCCCTTACCACAGCCATGCTTTCTTTTGTACTTATCCATTGTTAGAGCTGATTCTCCAGCTACTCCTGATGTTAACTATTGCTAAAGAAAATCCCAGTTCCTTTCACCAGATTTATTTTAATTTCTTGACTATTAGCGTCAGGTGAGCCCTTAGTGCATGCTGGGGGACATCCTATGTTTCCCTGGGCCATTCGTTAGCCTGCCGTTTCCCATCTCCTCTCACCTCTTAACTCCAGTGGCTCTCTGCCCCGTTGTCACTTCTGGCTGCTGATTTCACTTCTGGGAAAAGAAGCAATCACAAATGGTGTTTCCTCACCACTTGTATGAACCATATAGTCTGTGTTCCTGCCTATGGTCATGCATGAAAAGTCTGTACTCTTCTGCAAAACACAACTTTCACTTGAGCACTATATTCCCAGCCTTTTCACAAGGTTATAATTCCATCAATTTGTCCCTCTTTTCATTTATCCTTTCTCTCCCCTACCTTTCATCAATCCCCTTAGCATATAATAATGCTATATATTCCCTCTTTAAAAATAAAACAAACTAAAGGAAAACAAGCACAAACCTTGACCTACATCTTGCTCTAGCTACTGCCTTTTTGCATAAACTTTCCTTGAAAGAGTTATGCATACTCACTGACTGCAAGACCTTTCCTTTCACTTTTCTTGAATCTACTTCACTGAGGCTTTCTCCCTCATTACTGTACTGAAAATGCATATGTCAAGATCTCCAGGGACCTACCCATTACTAATAGTCATGTCTGAGTCACTGGTGACGTTTAACAATGCCTCTTGGGTGGTAGAATCTCTAATTCTACCAGTCTGCTGATTCCCGTGGTATAAATACTGCAACCATGGCCAAGTTCGAGCTTCCAACCTGATGCCAATAAACACAAAGAGTGAAACAATGCTTATGTTTGGCTCTCATTTACTAGCAGAGTAAGTTCCACCACCCAATGGATTGATCATAATGGATGCAGCCTTATCTGCAGTATTTGATGCAACTAATCAACACTTCTCAATGGGAAAATGACTGCTCTGGTATTGTGCCTACATCGAGGTGTGCTCCTTCTCAGGCTCTTTTATGGAACGTGTCCACACCCTCGACCTCAATGTTGCTGTGCCTCGATCTATCTCTACTTCTGCATTTGTTCTTTAACTTGAAAATCTCATTCAGGCCATTGAAATGAAATACCAAATGTATCCAAATATCCCCTCGTGACTTCCCTCACAATGTCTGAATTCATGTATTCAATTATGAGTTCAGTGTCTCCACCTGGACATTTAAAACTAAACATGTCCAGGACTAAATTCCAGGCATTCCTTCCCCAAACCTGCTCTAACCACGTTTCTATTCTTCCAGTTGCTCAGTCCAAACGCCTGCACATCATCCTGACTCATTCTCACATCTGCATTCCGTTATCCTCACGCCCACATCAGCAATCCTGTCATCGTGGCTTTTGAAATACATTCAGACTCTATTGCACTTCTTCATGTCTATTACAACTACCCTGCTCCATGTCATCACCATTTTTCACATACATTACTTTAATGTGTCTTCCAGTCTCACTGCTTCCACCCTTTCCTCTATACTAAAAACCAAAACAATTCTAAACACAGCAACTAAACCCAACGTCTTCTTTTGAATAGGATATGCTATTCTATCACTCTTCTGTTCATATCTCTACAACAGCTTTGCGGCTCACCAGAATGAAGTCTTTATATTGCCCTACACATATCCGTGTGGATGGATTCTCAGTCTTGATCATCTACCTCATTTGCCATCACTCGCTCCTCCACTCACTCAGCTCTAATCATGCTGGTGCTTCGTTTCTCAAAGGATGCTCTCATTTCAGGGCCTGAAACAGTTTCCCTGATATCCACAGGGTTCACTCACTCACTTCTGTAAGATCTTTGTTCAAATGTCAAATTCTTAAGGGACACATTCCCTTACCATGATTTAAAATTGGCACAAATCCCTACCATAATATTTCTTACCTTCTAATGTAGAGCACGCAAGCTCACACACACACACACACACACACACACACACATCTATCTATATCTATCTATCTATCTATCTATCTATCTATCTATCATCTATCATCTTTTTATATTTTGTTTTTCTGTCTGATCTTACCAGAATATAAATTCTATGACATCATTTTTTTCCCTTTAATTCTTTTGCTTATTGATGTATTCTGAGCATCTGGAAAAATGTCTGGGCATAATAATATGCTATAGGAACTCATAAAAACTTTATTGAAAGAATAAAAAAAATAATTTACCACTTATTGATCCCTAACTATTTTTCAAACACAGGGATAAGGGATAAATGTCATAGTTCTGTTATCATACATGACACTCACAGGTAAAGGACCTAGAGCACAGCACTGGGATTTAATTTTAGTTCTGTCTAACTACCCACAAGTGTATAATAAAAATGCGTTCCTTGACCTTACACAACTCTTTACATTAACTTATTCTCCAATCCTATATAATTTTATCTATAACTCCAACTAAATATATTTTTTATTCTGGGCTTTATGGGCCAAGATATAAGAAATACATCACCAATTTTCATCAAATTTAATATGTTTGCCCCCCAAAAGTTCCCCTGTACAGGCAAGAATAACTCTATTTTGAATTTAATATCACAATTTAATATTTCAACAACAAAGCATTGATTGGGATTCATGGGACCTTATATCATAGAAAGTTTGATATTTGCTTAAACTTTACATCTTCTAATTCAGAAAGGCCTGTAATTGTCCTAGTCCATGATACCATGATTCCTTTCTGAGAGGATTATAAATGAGGAATAATTTTCATTTTATTTCTTTTTAATTGGTAGATCTCTACAAACTTTATCTTGTTTTCATTAGCTTCTCTGTATGTGTGTAGGGGGGAAAGCATGTTGAGAGGAGGTAATGTCCAAGTTTACAAATCTCTACAGCTCTGTGGAAATAGCATTGTTTAAAACCTATGGTTCCTTGAATCCAAGGTTAAACAAAGTTTAATGGGAAATATAGATTTCTGTTATTTTCATGGCTCAAAAGTTATGTTTTTTAATTATAATCATTTATACTATTGGAAAAACATATAGTTTAATAAAAAAACAAAGTTTTTGTTTTGTTTGTTTTTAATCACACATCTTCCAGTAGCCTAAGTTACTTCCTGGGAACAAAATAGGTCCTTAGAGGAGTGAATTGATTCTTGCAGGCTAGTAAGATACAAGTTCGTAGCATGGTTGAGCATCGTATTAAGAGGCCAGAAGGGAAAACTGATATATAAATACCCGGAAAGTAAAATAATATGGAAGACACTATAGAGATGGCTGCAGAAAGTCTGAAAGTAAAAAGGAGAAATGTGAATGAGATATAGGACAAAGGAAATGCAATCTTTATAACATATTTCTCTCTAATTCCCTTTTTGAATCTACCCTTTTTCTCTTTTTCCTAAGCACAGTTTTTGCCATAATAGGATGGTACAAAATGCATTTCTAGAGAAGCTGCCATTAACTAAGCCACATTCTGCAAAACCAAAAGCTAAAGATAAAGACAACAACATATGGACTTTTACAACATATGCACTTAAATGATTATTGTTTAATATTCTGTAGCTGCGAATGGACAAATGGGGGAAAATTCATGAGCAACAACAATATAAACAGAGGTTATGAAAAGTGAAATAGATAATAAAAGATATGGCTAGGAGAAAATGCAGAAAATTGAAGATGAGTCCACAGACAGTGGCATGGAATGGGAAAGGAAAAATGACTTATTGGAATGTGGTGATTTGGCAAATGTTATTAAGCCACAAGTCAACATTTTGTATGAGATTATGTTGAAAGTTAATGTAGTATAATGTACATTTGTTTTAATTATAGTTGGTGGGTGGATTCATTGATTCATGCTCTGTGCATACATCCTTTAACTCATAATTAATTAATTCTAAGTATATTCATTACAAAATTACTATAAGCCAGGTACTTTGTGAAATATGGGAGAATGAGTGGAAAAGCAGGAGAGGTTCTGGCCTCATGTAAAGAAATAAATAAGATGATTTCAGATAACTAAAAAATTATTAAGAAATAAATTATGTGTTGATATTGAGAGAAATGAGAGGGGATGCAACTTTAATTAGAATAATCTTGGAAGCCATGAGTACTGAATTTTTCTATATCAATCGGCTTAAGCAAGGACTTATGATAAATAGTAACTATAAATGCACCAAAACAGATAAAAATGAGAAAACTGACTTGGATCAACATTAATTCAAATGTAATAATTTTTATTCCCTCCCCTTTGAAGTTGAGTGGAGAGAATTGACCACCTGTATTCAAACCACCTATGAACTGTAAAAAAATTATTCAGAACAATGACTAAAAGATATAAAATTAGCTTGAGTATGTTTCTTAATAAGTTTTTATAAAGTATAATCTTATAAGTTTTTATATCATGTCTGCTAATTTCACTCATGGCCTACATTATAAAAGAAAATGCTAATTTTATTGTTGCATGCATTCTAATGTGTTCATTATGCTATGTTTTTAAATTTTTAAAATTTCCTAAAGAGGAATTTTATAAGAACAAGTAAGATTTCCAAAGTGTGAAAACCTTTAAAAGTGACATTGGGAGATTATGCTGAAGAACAAAAATAAGAAAGGAGGCATCTTTAAATCTGCATATTTTAGGGCCGACCGAGTGGCTCAGTTGGTTAAGACCTCGCTCAAGAATGCGAGCTCTAAGCAACAGGGTCGCTGGTTCAATTCCTGGCCCGAGCTGAACTGCCACTGAACGGTCAACAGGTGGCAGGATGGCTCAGCTATAAAAAATAAAAAAAAAAACACATTCATATTTTAAGTTACTAAGGGAAATCAATTATGTAGAAGGGGGAGAATTTTGAATCCAGCTTTGGTATATGTTTATGATGCAACCCACACCTTTTTCATAGTTTAAAAAAAAATGACTGCTAATTATAATGCATAGTTTCTAAGACTTCCCACCTTGAAATATACTTATTATTATTAATTACTTTAACCGTCCCCTTCTTTTAACACCTAGGTTAAGAGTCACTTTCCCTAAACATGTTCTTTAAATTCAGCCTAATGGAGTCTTGCTATCCCTTTTATGTCCCATTTTAATTCACATGAATGTTGTCTCTTTACCCTCTGAATTTTAAACTTATTAGGTCTTTAAATTACTTACTATACATCTATAGTAAAGCTCCAAGCTTTCACTGTGGCTTGTGGCAAAAATTTTGTTAATGTTGCTGATGGTTTTGAAGATGAAAATGAACCCCCAGAGGCGTGTGTTAATCCTTGACCAAGAAAGGAAACAGGAAGGATGGGACTTAGAGAGTCTAGGATGTCTATTACGCAGATAGGCAATGAGTGTTCCTGTCGCTCGCTTATTAGGATTTATTTATTAGTATGAGGGACCCCTTTATTAAGGTTCATAGAAGTTGAAAGAATGAGACAAGAAACTGGTTGTGGAAAGTTACATGTTTGACTTGTTACAGATGGTTATTGGGTGAATTGGAAACTTTTGGCAAAGAGGGTACAGGCAGAGATGCAGAAATGTATTTTTTCAAAACATTTTTAAATTTAAACAAATTGAAAAATATTTGGAACATTTGAGTTTATTTTGAGTAATGGCTGCCGTTATGGATTGGGCAACAGATGATCGGAATAGGATGAGGAATCTCCAAGCCCCGGGATTTGGTTTGTGATGAGATCAAATTCCTAGTTAAAAAGGAAGAAATGAATAAGTCCAGAGTTAAACTGGAGAAGAGTAGTAACCTGAATCTAATAGAGTATTTGCAATCTACTCTTGAATTCTGGTTTTAACAGTGAGAGATTCCCAAATAAAACTTATTTATGTGCGTTCTGGATACTGTAGATTTTTCAAAAATACCCAGATACTTAAACAAATCTCAACAGGTTGCTGGGTAATTTTGTGTGTATTTTTTTCTGCATATCTCTTTTGTCCTCATCTCTTTCTTCCTGAGACTGGCAATTCACAATGAACATGGATTAAATACATTTCCTGATAGTGTCCAAGTGGCAATGGAAAAACTGGCTTTTCTAGAGTTTTGTCTGTTTGTTTTGTTTTCTGTAAAAGGAGGCGGGTGAGTGCAAACAAGACTCTGAGGTTATGTTTTATAGAAGGAACACAATTGAAATCAATATTGGTAGTTTGTGTGGTGGCACTGGGTGCTTTAAATTCTACTCTCCGTATCCTGTCTTTGCAATTCTACTTTTACTTTTAAAAGTGGTTAGATCTAAGGCAGTTCTGTTGTTCATTTGGAGACAGATCTATATGTATTCCTGAGGGCTGAACTGAGGTCTGTGGAAATCACACCTTCAACTCAAGGCATGATGCCTTTGTGACAGGTTCTTTGAAGTCTTCCTTCAGTCTTTCTTTAAAAAGAACAAAAGTTCAAACACACTTTTTATTTTTCCTATTCAGAGTGGAGATTAAAAGTTTACCTGATCATAAGATGGGGGGGAAGAAGAAAAAATTATTTTTTTTTCCTAATGACTTTGGTTTCTCTTTGAAGTCCAGCTTCTAGACAAGTCACATCAATATCAAAGAATCCATAAGCAGATTCAGAAAAGCTAAGATTGGAAATACTGGGATAAGTCAGTTTTCTGCCTCTGAGCTTATAACAATTTACAAAATCTTGAAGGGACTTAAAATGTTAATTAGCAATAGATGAATTATATGTTTTGATATTAACGCCATTAAATAAATATTTTATAGGTGAAAATATTTGACTGAAGAAAAATAGATTGTCACATAAATTTAAAGCCTTTGATCTTTGGCTTCTATTCCTACTAAAGCTTGTTGATGGGACTCAAACTCTTCTACTTCTAGACAACACGGACTCTAGATGTAGAAATCAGCTTTTCTTAACAATTCTAATGCCAAGTCATTCTATCATCTCAGTATTAATTAGTTTACTGATTTTTGATCTTTCTAATACAGAAATTAAACTTATTAAAACTACTAATATATATAATTTATATATATATATATTATAAATTATAATATATAATATAAAGCTTACAACGACCTGTTAGAAGATGTTATTAACCCTTTTACACATAAGAAAATCTAGCGCATCAATGATCATAAAGAAAATTTTAAAAAGTCTTGGAGTGAATTATTGGAATTTGAACCAAAGCCAGTTTAACTCAAATGCTCACACTGTTTTCATAATATGATGACTTTTTCAAGCACCTTTAATTTTGTCTTCAACATATCTCACTGGCACTTTTTTTTCCCCCATATTGACGCAATATAGCAAAAACCTTAATGTTGAGTTCAAAAATTAAAGTTAAAATATGGCACAAAGCACTTGAAGAATAGTGGTATAAAGACCCGTGGATGTCTGTACTTCCATAAAAACAAGAACAATGACAAACTGGGCAAAAATTGTCAGAATGAACTTTTTCAGAACTCGATAATATAACTAAAGGCTTGCAACCATTCTTGGACAAGCTATTCAAGAAAAGCAGGTAAATCCGGGTAAGAAAGTCAGCTCCAGGTAAGAAAGTCAGCTCTGTAACATTTTTATTTGCCCTTTTCTTATCCCCTTCTCCCCACACGTCCCCCCCACCCCCCCAGGCTCTGTGGTGCCTTGAAAACAAGCATCTTAGGAAGTAAGGTAGCTGTTAAAACCAGCAGCCTACAAGCCCCTGGACGGTCAGAATGTTTTTGGAGTTCCCTCAAAAGTCTAATCCCTTGAACTTCGTCACTGTTTAATCTGTCTGGCAGTTCTTGGAAAAGGCCCACCACAGGTCTTTTCTTTCTTTGACCTGACTCAGAAGTCACTAAGTGAGGAAATCTTTATCACCAGGGCATGTGTCAAAAAAACCAGCAGAAGTTGCTTAACATTGCAGTGTCTGAGGCAGCATCACCAGTTGGAACCAACATAAACTGGTCAAAATCCTAAAGGAAATATCTTGGGGATGAAATATCCACAGAAGGCGTTGGAAAGCTTCAACACCTTCTGAGGATATATAAGGCTGTGTGCATGTACAGGACTGTGAACGTTCTCAGGGAAGACCTGAGAACACCAGTTCTGCTCACCTCTGACTGATCAAGCAGAAAGTAATAGCAGAGAAAGAGTTGTGAACTGCCTGTCTGAGCACAGAAGACATAACCCAACATACAAAGAACCTCTCTGCCGACAGTGGAGACTTAACAGTTACAGGAATTTAAAAGAAGCTAAATCCAGTCATTAATACATGTTAACTGAATAGTGACTTCAGTAGTCATCCTTAAACAAAGGTACACTTTACAGGGACGGCTGAGTGGCTCAGTTGGTTAAGAGTTTGCTTAAGAGTGCGAGCTCTGAGCAACAGGGCTGCCGGTTCGATGCCCACATGGGCCAGTGACTCTGCACCCCAGCTGAGCTGTCGCTGAGCTGCCAACAGGTGTCAGGATGGCCCAGCCAGTGTAACAAAATTGGCTTTTCGATGGTGGGCTACGTCCACCTGCAACTAAGACTGAACTCAGCACCTTGAGCTGAGCTGCCACCCAGATTGCTCAGTGGGTAGAGTGTGTGCTCTTAACAACAAGGCTGCTGGTTTGACTCCCACATGGGATGGTGGCTAACCCACCCGTAACTAAGATTGTAACACAGCACCTTGAGCTTAGAGGCCACGAGCTGCTGACGGGAAGCCAGAGGGCAACTGGCACCCTCCACAGCGAAGATTGAAGAACACAACTTGGCTGGTCTCCCTCCCCAATTCCCCAATAAAATCTTTTTTTTAAAAGTACATTTTAATAATTAGTTCAGGAGAGACAATAAACAAACAAATAATAAAAGCAAATAGAAAAAAGATCTAACATTGAGATAGGGTTAAATGTGATTTCCAGAATTGTCATTTTATATTGCTTAAATGTCCAATTTTCAACAAACAATCATGAGAGCTTCAAAGAAATAGGAAAGTACAGCCAAAGCACAGGAAAAAAAATGCAGTCAATAAAAATTAAAGCTGAGGAAACTCAGATGTTTGATTTGCTAGACTTTAAACCAGATACATTAAACCAGCTACTATGAATGCATTCAAAAATTAAAGTAAACTACATCTAAATAATTAAATTAAGTAGAAAACAATGCCATATAGAGAATATCTACACAGAGACAAAAGTAATATGATAAATAGAATTTTGGAGTTGAAAAATAGATTTGAACTGACAGAAAAAAGAATTAGAGTACTGCAACCTAGGCCAGTTTATGCTATTCAGCCTGAGAAAGTGCATAAGAAAAGCATAAGAATCTGCATAAGAGAACTAGACAGAAAAAAGGAAAAATAAATAAACATACCCTCAAAAACATGGAGTATGATTAAGTGTATGTACAATCATAATGGGGTCTCAGAAGGAAAAGAGAGAGATAAAGAAGTGAATATTAAAATAAACAGTGGCTCAAAACTTCTTAAATTTGATTGAAGATATTAATCTACATAACCAGAAAACTCAACAAGTTCCAAGTAGAGAAACTCAGAGATCCATAACTAACCACATTGTAAACTGTCAAAAGCAAAAATACAGAGAATTTTGAAAGAAGCTCTTGAAAGTAGCAAGTGAAGAATGACTTCTCAAAAAGTATCCCCAATAATATAAACTGATGTATCATTAGAAACTATGGATGCCAGAGGCAGTGGGAAAACACTGAAAGTGCTGAAACAAAGCGACTATCCACTGAAACTTTTATAGAGGGCAAAATTGTCGGTCAAAAAGAAAGGGTAATTAAGAAATTTTCAGTGTAATAAAAATAAAACTGAGATAATTTGTTGCTAAAGGGCCTGCTTTACAAGAAAGAATAAAGACAGTCCTTCAAGCTGAACTGAAAAGACATAATTGAAAAGTCAGTAATTCAAATCCACATGAAGAGAGAATGAGCATGGGTAAAGATCATTACATAGGTAAATATAAAAAGCAGTATAAACATATTTTTGTAACTCTTTATGTTTTCCATCTGATTTAAAAGTCATGTACATAAAGGAATAATTATAATAGTGTTCTGATGTGCTTATAATGTATATGCACGTAAAGATGTAATTTGTATGTCAATCACAGAACAAAGGCAGAGGAAGAAATGAAGCTATTTTGGAAAAAGTTTTCATATATTATTAAAATTAGTAGTAATCCAACTAGATTATTTTATTTATTTATTTATTTTACTTTTTTAGCTGGGCCATCCTGCCACCTGTTGGCAGCTCAGTGGCAGCTCAGCTCAGGCTGGGAATCAAACTGACAACCCTGTTGCTCAGAGCTCGCACTCTTGAGCAAGCTCTTAACCAACTGAGCTACTCGATCAGCCCAGCAACTAGGTTATTTTAAAACATGATGTTTTTAATCCCAAGGACAACCACTAAAAAAGTAACTCCAAAGAGTATATTAAAATAAACAACAAAGGTTCTAAAATGGAACACTGGAAAATTTCTATTCAACACAACATAAGGCAGTAATGGAGGAGTAAATGAATAAAAATGAAAAGCACAAAAAATATACAAAAAACAAATAACAAAATGACAGACTTTAACCATACCTTACGAGCAAATACATTACAAATAAAAGGATTAAAATTCCAATAGAAAATCAGAGAATGGTAGAATGATAAAAAAATAAATGCTCCAAGCATATAATTGATGTAAGAGACATGCTTTATATTCAAGGACATCAATAGCTTGAAAGTAAAAGGATGGAGAAAAGATTAACCATGCAAACAGTAATGAAGGAGAACATGAGTAACTGTGCAAATAGACTTTAATACAAAAATTTTTACTAGAGATAAAGAAGGACATTTTATAATAATTAAAAGTCAATCCATCATGAAGTTGTAATAATTACAAACATATTTACCTATCAAACACAACCTCTAAATTTATAAATCAAAACCTGACAGGATAGAAAAAGGAAATAGACAATTCAACAATAATAGTTGGTGAATTCAATGCACCTCTTCCAATAATGGATAGAACAACTAGACATAAATATTGAATGGAATAGAAGACTTGAACAACACTTGACATAAAGGATACCTCTAACACATCAACCAACAAGCGAATACACATTGATGTCAAGATTATATGAAACATTCTCTAGAATAGACCATATGTTGATAGTACAACATATTTAAATAATTGTACAAAGATTGAAATTATGCAAGTATGTTATCTGACAAAAACATAATTAATAAGAAATCTGTAACAAAAAGAAATTCAGGAAACTCACAAATATTGGAAAATTAACAACATACTCCTTGATAAATTAACGTTTTCCAGGGGTTAGTGGTGGTGGGATTAGGGAGTGACTGCTAATGGTTATGGGATTTCTGTTTTGGTTCAAAAAAATATTCCAAAATTAAATAGTAATGATTATTGCACAACTTGGTGAATATTCTGAAAACAAAAACAAAAACATTGAATTGTACAGATCTATAGGCTGAATTTTATGGTATGTAATATCTCAATAAGATAGATGATAGATGATGATATAGCTAGCTAGCTAACTAGCCAGTTAGAAGATAGATAGATAGATAGATAGATAGATAGATAGATGATAGATAGATAGATAGACAGATAGACTGATATTTATGAACTATGCAATTCTGAAATTCAACTTTTCTGAAATTTGGTTCCCTAAGCTGTAAAGTAGAAACATTAACTCCTATTAACGGAGATGTTTAAGTGTGCTCTGTAAATTGTGACACCTCCTTACAAAAAACTTAAGTTATTATTACGTTTGACTGTCCCACCAAATAGATACTGTCATGTTCTCACTTGCTGCTTAAATTTCTTATGGGAAGAGTTATATTAACGTATCTTTATTTATCTTGGGAAAATGTAAATATGTTTTCTCTGGGTTTTTAATAAAACAAACTAATATTTGTGTTGGGTCTTTGTGAATTGATATATTGATTAATAGATATTAAGTTCCTGTCTTGGACAATGTGTAAGAATTGGACTCTTCGGAGGCTATAAATAAGCAAAAAATATTCCTTCTGAGTTTAAATATAAAATGTTGCATGCATACATATAACTGTACATATATTTGTACACACTCATATAGATATAAATGAAGAGTGCAAAATAAGTACCATGATATTCAAAAGCTTATTTATTTAGTTTATGTAAAAATTCTTACAAATATTTAAAAACTCATTTTTTGGGTAAACTATATATAGAGCCACTTTATGGCTTCATAAAATTCCTGATTTTCTCATTCATTTGATTAGCAAAGCAATAAAAAATTGATGATACTAAGTACTGATAATTATATAGATCATTGAGGAATCATAAACTCTATCAGTGAGCATAAGGTTTTGTACAGCTGCTTTGAAAAAACAATTTTGCTTTATCTATGCAACTTGCTGATGCATGACCTGTGATGCTATAAGTCCATTTCTTGGTATATACCCTGAAGAAACTCTTCATAATAACATTAAAAAATGACATGTACAAGAATTTTTATAGCAACATTTATATAACAAAATATTAATAAACTACCTAAATGAATATCGAACATTGGGCTCAAATTAGTGGTGTGGGAAACAGACAAGGCTGAACACTCATAATTCTCATATTCATAAAAGAAGAAGCATTTTGGGGGTGGTGGTGCAGTATTAGAGTAGCAGGGAGCAGCACCTTGGCATGAGACAAAGAATCCAACTACAAAATGGGCAGACGACCTAAATAGACATTTCTCCAGAGGACATATTGTACAAATGGCCAATAGACATGAACATTTCACAATGAAAGTGCCTCTCAAGGAGTAAGTGGCTGGATGTAGGAAGCTGATAATAATTGTTCCTTCTACATTCAGGCTCCGCTGTGCTATCATCTCTTAATCTCTTGTCAGGAATTAGTGGGGGGCTTGAATGGTGATGGGCAGGTGGAATGTTGGATGTGTGGAAGTGAACGTCAGGAGGCTCTCAACAGAAGCTTGTAGGTTGGCGATGGCCATAGTCCTGATTGTCTAGGCCTCAGCAGTTTTGCACTCCTAATCTTTCTTCGCTGGTCTTCAGAGAGCTCCAATTACTCACTGCTTCTTCATCTCAAAATTAGTTCAACTGGAAATGTTGAATTCAGTCCTCCTTAAGTAACGTTCATTTATTCCTAAATTCCACTCATGAGAAGAATGGGATCTTTATTTATTTATTCCACTAATTAACTGTCATAACAAAAGCACAGCACCATTCTTGAAAATGCAACAGTGAAATGTTCTCTAATAAAATCTCAGAACCATGCTTCTTGAATATACCTTGCCTCATCTGGACAATAGTCTTTCAAAAGACACCTCTCCCACACACTGCCGCAGGCGTATTCTCAGGTGCATTATCTATGACAATTATTCTGCAACTCTTTGTTCATTGTTTATTTGAATTATATTTAATACAGAGGCTCTGAACAATGCTCTTGCTTTTAAGGTATATATAACTTACATTATCTGAGTATAGCATAGGCTATGCCACTGGGAATTCTTTATTCTATAAAATTTTGTATTTTTTTAATGCGAGATTAAAAAAATAAACTATTTTCTTACTAAAGTATGAATATATATATATATATAAATATATATAATTTCAGTTATATATTATACATATATATATATATATATATGTTTCATATATATATAATTTATTTTCTTAAAATTAAATAAATAAACAGGTTTTGAAGAACCGATTTTGGGTATTTTGTTTCGTCTGACCACTCAGGGCCTTTTATATGAGTTTATTTTGAAGTAATACAATCTTTAACTTCATTTGCTCTTTTCACCTTGTCTCATAAATACACCTAACTACGTGACTCTACTTGTCCCATAACATGTCTGCATAGATGTGACATTTCTTAATCTCGTTGTCCCACAGCAAATTTTAAAGCATAAAAAAATAAATGGGATGCCTTTTAGAGATGATTCTGTTGTGATTGTATGCACACCCTATGAAAGCAGAAGAGTGTATTTTCACACATGCTTTGAGCTACCTGTCAAACTTAATTTGTGTCAATTATACTTCTGTGGGTATAGACTTTCAAGGTGGAGAATCATAGAGCACATTTCAGTTTTTCAGCACTTAACTTTTCTTCAAGGAAATGTATTTTCTGGCTTATTTGCTTTCTAACGGCTGAAAGTTGTCTTACCTTGATCCATGCACCATATGAATACAAATGTAGCTTTTTAATATATTCTGGTAATGCCCAATACCTCATCCTTCTAGCCTCTTCTGTCCAGGGCTCAAAAGGTTGTTTTTTGGCTTTTGTTTTTTCTTCTCAGTATAACATCACTAATTGTAAAAAGAAGCAGGATTTCTTAGAAGGATGAGACACAACTCTCTACAAAGAACGCTTGATAAGAACTCCTTGCATTTGAGATTGGGAAAAGAAAAAGCATTATTTTTTTCATATCACCCATTCACCATGCATCAAAATAGACCTCGGCTGTCTGCATCAGTCAATTTTTTGGAGCCATCTGCCCACGCCGTGGGATACAGTAGAGCCAGAATGGGCACTGCAGGTGCTTGAGAAAATGCCAGAAGTGGTCTTAGTCAAGATAATTCATTGGCTGATAGAAAAAATTCTCCAGTTTAAAGGAGATAGAGATTGAAAACTAAGAAAAGTCGCCCTTTAAAAGAGTGTAGCATCTCCCAGAGTTCTTGTTTTCATCTTTTGGCCCATCGGATTTGCATCTCTCTTCAAAGTGCCAATAACAGTGTGTTCTCTCTTGATAAAAATCATTTGTATTTGGTGGGAAGAACTAACTATCCTGCTGCAAATGAAAATCCTATGTATCTCTGACTAAATTGACTATATAATAGAGCAAAGCAAGTGGCAGGGAAAAGCACATCCTCTTTTAGGCTTGTTGCCTGACTTGACTAAGTGCAATATGTTTCCTCTTAGTTTTTCAATACACACATTTATTTTTAGAACTGCTTAAAGAATCATTGATGTGAACTAATTAAATATATTATTAGTAGGAACATTTCTCTATATTGGTTATCTTCATCATTTAGCCTCAGCTTAATTCTAGATTTTAGTGATACAACATTTCTGAAAGTAAATATATCAACATCTTTAAACAGTTTTCCCCCATAATTAATTATTCCAGATTATTTAATACCTTAGAAGTATATCTTAGTTTTATCAATTTACATTAAACAAGTTCAACAAGTTGTATCATGACAATCTCAACAATAAGCATGATTATTATCTTGGCATGATAGAAGTGGATAAACTGTTTCTGAGCTCAATGACATATATTATATGATATTAGGTATTAATTTGTTAAGTGATTGACTTTCTCTTACTCTTTTTGGAATAAGACTTTTATTATTGCTTGTTTTGTTTTTGTTTTCTTCAGTATTTGCTATGTCTCTCTAGTGCTTTGGAACTAAAAGGAATGCATGTATAAAATATACAACATTATTCTCTAGATTTTACTACCTATTACAGGTTAATAGTCTAGAATAATACATTGAAAATATTACAGAAGTTTTCAATAAATAAATATAAATACATAGTTAATATTATATATTTATAATATAGTTTATCATTTCTATATAAGAAGGGGGAGATCACTCCTAGCAAAGAAAATGTGGGGTGATTTTTTTGGGTTAATGGACAATTTCTCTGAACCTTCATTCCAATTAAATAGTATACATTTAATGGTAATTGTGTGATTTGTCATAGTTTTTTGTGATAATTTGCTTAAGGTATTTGGTATTAGTTAAAGAGTTACATAAATTAGTAGATATTTGATTTTTTTCCAAGTCCTTGTATAAGTGAATTTAATTTGGATATTATATATGTTTATATATAATATAATATAATATAATATAATACAATATAATATGTAATATAATATATAGTATCTGTGTGTTGTGTGTGTATATGTGTGTATCAACTACTATTTAGAAACATAATTTGCATAGAATCCTCATCACTTTATTTATCTTTGTAAGTAGATGTTGGCTGGAAAAATATGTCATTTCAATGTACTTCACTACTGAAAATACTTTGCTAGATTTTGAACCAAGAATAAGCAAGGTTTAAATGAGCTATTCAACTGCATCAGGCTCATCTGTTTCAGAAAACATTGCTGCATTTCTATCGTTGGCAATTGCTATTTACTCCTAGACTAACAAACTCACAGAAATGAAAGAGATGACCTTTCTCGTACAATTGCTCTAATTAATAAAATTGGCAACACACTGGCTTTGAGGAGTGCTTTTTTTTTTTCCTTATATACATCCTATCTGGGCCCCTGGCAGAGGGTATGATACCTCAGTTTTGATAATTAGAAAGTAATACCTATAATGATTATATCAATATTGTTATCAAATGTGATATGGAAAAAATTTCTATAAAAACAATGGCAAAGGTGATCGTTGGGTATAAGTATTTATATTGGTTAGAATAATATTTCTCTAAAATTCTTATTTACCTAGAACTTCAGAACGTGACCTTATTTGGAAATAAGATCTTTGCAGATATGATTAAGGTAAGAATTAATGTGGGTCCTATATCCAATGTAAGTACTCTTATAACAGAGAAAGAACAGAGAGACACAGAGAAAACTATGTGAAGAGGGAGGCAGAGATTAAAGTAATGCAGCTATAAACCAAGGTACCCCAAGGATAAGCGGGGGCCACCAGAAGCCAGGAAGAAGGAAGGGTTCTTCCAGGAAGGATTCTTCCCCTGAGACTTTATAGAGCGCATAGCCTTGCCAATACCTTGATTTCACATTTCTAGCCTTCACAGCTATAAGAGAATACATTTCTGTTGTTGTAAACCACCAAATTGTGGTAATTTGATACATGGCCCTAGAAAATTAAGGCAGTGACAGAGCAAAATTTTAAGCATATTTGGCGTTGTATAAGTTTTGATATACCAGTGCCTGAGTCCAATCATTTTTATGGATAAACTGCGTATTTCCATCTACTGTTCCACCTGTGGGCCGAGTCTTGTATCTCCACCACTGTCCAGGAGAACATGTTTCCATCAATCATCTCTTTGCTTTCATTGAGTTTTTCTGTCTATAGGCCCAATCCCCTTGACTATGACATACCCTAAGAAGGAAAAGAAGCCCCGAGTCCATGTCTTGCCTCCACGTTGTCTTCTAGCTAACATTTCTTCTCTGTGCTCCTTTTATGTAAAATTCTATCTAAAATTTGCTTCTTCCCATTTTCTCTTGAGCTATGCCAGCGGCTAAAGTAGATAAGTTTTGCCCACACCATACCACCAAAACATGCTTTTGTGGGATTTTTTTGTTTGTTTGTTTGTTTGTTTTTGGTGAGGATAACCATCACATTATCAAATTAACTAACAAATGCTCAGTACTTATCTTTTGCCCTCTTAACACCATTTAACAATTTTGAATGTCACTTTCAATACAATCCTCACTTTGTTTTGTGGGACACTTGCCTTTTACTTTACTGTTTCCTTCTCACTGTCCTGAACTCCCATTTTCCTGACCTCTAAATGGTGGAGTGCCTATAACCTCAGCCCTCAGACCACTTTTATGATTACCCTCATTTTTTATGGTAATTCCACTTAGTCTCAAGTCTTTTAAATATTTTCTATGGGCTAATATCTCTGAATTTAAATATTTAGCCTAAACTAGAATGGACTATAAATGAATAACCAAATAAGTGAGTAACAAATGAGTTCCTGGAGTACAGCCCATTTAAAACATTATAATTGATATTGAGACTACAAATTTAGTTTCCTAACTAATAAGCACATAAACAAGTGTTTTGTCATAACTCATTAACTTATTACACTCATTCATGGAGATTGCTATAAAGAAAAGAAATCAAAGATAGTTCTGGGATTCCATAGGTCTTACATAATGTATTTAATCATAGCAGACTGCAGAATTCTTTTCTTCCCACTCAGTGAGAAAACTTAATTAAAAAAAAAATTGGGGAATTGGGGGAGGGGAACAGTGTTGGGAAATTGGGGAGGGGGACCAGCCAAGTTGTTGTTCTACAGTCACCATCTGGCTGCCTGACAGCAACTCGTGGCCTCTAAACTCAAGGTGCTATGTTACAATCTTAGTTGTGGGTGGACGTAGCCACCATCCCATGCGGAAGTTGAACTGGCAGCCTTGTTGTTAAGAGTGCATGCTCTATCCACTGAGCCATCTGGGTAGCAGCTGAGCTCAAGGTGCTGAGCTCAGTCTTAGTTGCAGGCGGGCATAGCCCACCATCGAACAGGCAGTCTTGTTGTCAGGAGCACATGTTGTCAACAGCTGAGCCATCCTGCTACCTGTTGGCAGCTCAGCAGCAGCTCAGCTTGGGTGCAGCTCACTGGCCCATGTGAGAATTGAACCAGCAGCCCTGTTGCTCAGAGCTTGTGCTCTTAAGCTAACTCTTAGCCTACTGAGCCACTCAGTTGGACCTGAAAACAATTTTTTTCCAGTTTACAAAGCAAACTGTTATAGCAGCACATTTCCAAATCTTCTGGAATGTTAGCATAACAGGTGACTAAGAAGACCAAGGAAACATGGCTAAACTCTATGTATAAAAGAAAACAAAGATCCTTTCTCTTTTCCTTCTCATTTATGCTGATGTGAATATAGGCACAATACCTCAAGGATCGATGTCCATCTTAGCCCAGGAGATGGCCTTGAGGATAAAGGTCATGGGTTGCTCACCAAAAAGGAGGGACACTGTGTCTCTCCTCATGGCGTCACCATATCAGCCTTGAATCACTTTCCTGCTTGGTATGTTGCTGTTACTGTCTGTAACTCTCCCTTACTCTAATCCAAACCTAACCTTAACTGATACTTTCCTTTGTATTTGAAAGTAAAGTGATGAAATTAAAAGAACCTAAAAGTTGGACTTGGCTAAATAAAGAATTTGAGGCATTGGGGGAAGTGATGACATATTTTATAGGTTGCAAATCTGGGAAGCTTTACCAATCTGTGATAAAACATTTTATAGGTCACTTGCTGTACCTAGGAAGTCTTGCTATACACTTATCGCTGAGAGCAATAATTGAAGAAATAATGAAATTTGGTGTATGTTTGCACTTCTTTATCGGTATAGACCTATGAGGCAGATAAAATCAGATTGAAGCCAGAAGGTCTTCAAACAGAGATGGATAAGTTAAGGGAATCCTACTCATAGCATGCAAAATAAGTTGACTGAGTATTCTGTAATTTAGGATTCTGGAGGCTGAAAAGTTATCAGTTTCTTCTACTCCTTAAAAATGTTATGACTAGTGAAGGTAAAATCATAGCCTTAGGAAAATATGAGTTACACCCAATCACATAAAGGTCATAGGACTTTTGAGGAAGAAAGTGGTAGATGTGTGTGTAGGCTTTTTATCCAAACCTATTGTTTTAAAAGTCTTAATATATTAATGGCTACACTTTTTTTGAGGACTAGATTGATAAGGAGACTGTAAGGGCAAGTAATACAAAATGTCATGTTCAAGCTTAAAACCTGTGGGACTGTAGGGAATATATATGTGCGTGTGTGTGTGTGTGTGTGTATATTTATTTATTTATTTAGAATTATTATGCTTCTGCAGAATGAGAGTTTTTGGAGCACATTTTACTGAAACTTAGAGCCGAGGTTCCCTGGCACTTAATTTATGACCAATTAACCAATGAAGGCTCCAGAAAGATTTACGTACTTAGAGGAATATTTCAGGAGAGTAGAAGACCTGGCACTACAACACCCTATGGGTAACAAAGCTGAAGACAATAGTCTTACCTTTGTTTAGGAGAAATTTACTTACAATCCAAGCTATTACAATAAGAAATCAGGATTGTTTCCCTAGGTTTTCAAAGAGACTGTCTCAGATAGGGAGGGAGGACAGCAGCTCTTTCTCTTATATAAATACCTAGATTCATTTTATTGGGGCTCTTTGCCGACAGTAAAGCGCCTGAACATGGAGTGTGACAGCTGTCTTCCATTGCCTGAGGCTAAGAATTTAGGCACAGAGGAAACACGCAGTTATTATTTGTGTTAAGTAAATAATAACTTACTCTGTACCAGAAACCTTGTGTGTACATTCAAGACAATATCAATAAATAAAGATACTAAAAACTGAAAACCAGGATCTTACAAAAAGCTTGACTATCAAATCTGCCTGTGGAATTTATAACAGCAAACATACTATTAACTGGTTAAGTTTTTGAGGGAATTATAAAGAAACCGCAGCCTAGACTGAAACAGACCAACATTATTAAATATTTAATAGAGTGCAAGATCTCCTAATTTCAATTCACAAGAAGCTCGCTAGGAAAGCTCTCAAACCTCCAGGTGCCATGGACTGCCCAGTGCCCAACCCAGATGTGCGCACAGAGACTAAAGGACAATCAAATCCTTTCCAGTAAATAGAAGGAGAGGCTGCAAAATGGGCTCACAAATTATCTCATTTTGCTTCTGGTTCATGGCGTCTCCACTACTCCTACACAGTGACTTAATTTGTAAGGACTGCTGTGTTTTCCATTTTTCCTCTCCACATGGGTGTTTTTCCTATGGCTATTATCTGTGTTCTCCATTGCGTGAGGTACAGATTTTACAGGGTGTTTCACCACAAACAGCAGTACTGAGACCTGATGGATAGATTCTTTTTTCACCCAGAGATTCGAGAATTTGTGCTAGATACAGTAATTGGTTATTTTTTTCTCTCTCAGGAAAGAGGATTGTCTGAGCTTACATAGATTAGTGGATATTTGTCAGGATTTATTCAGCCAAAGGAGTGAATTAGGGAAATAGTACTAGTTA
>NW_017731490.1:53405-56588 GCF_001890085.2 Hipposideros armiger | reverse complement strand
TGCACCCAGAAGTGTGGGCAGTGGCTGATGGACAAGGTTCACTTCCTAGGCAAGGCCAGTCTGTCAAGAGTAGGAGAGATGGCTATTTTCTCTAATGCACAGAAAACAACTCACAGACAATCAAGGAAAAGGAAGAAACAAGGAAATATGGTCCAAACAGAAGAACAAGATAAATCTCTAGAAATTGAGCATAATAAAATAGAGATAAAGGATTTACCCAATGAAGAATTCAAAGTAATAGTGATTAAAATGCTTATTGAGCTCAGAATAATAAAGCATACACAAAGGAAGAATTTCAAGGAAAAGATAAAAAATACGAAAATTACCAAACAAATCATAGAGCTGAGTAATACAATAACTGGACTGAAGGGATAAATGGAGGGATTCAAACACAGACTAGATCAAGTGAAAAAAATAAAGGATCAGTGAATTTGACAACAGATCAGGAGAACATCATCCAATTAGAGAAAGAACAACAATAAAAATAAATAAATAGCACGTGCATGTAGCTTAAGGGACCTATAAAATATCAAGCAAACAATGGAGTCACAGACGAAGAGAAAAAAAGAGACAGACTATTCAAATAAATAATGGCTGCAAACTTCCCAAACCTGAGGAAAAAATATCTCCAGATCCAGGAAGCCCACAGAACACCAAATAAAATGCAAGTCTGTCTTTGAAGACCCACCTCGAGACACATTATAATCAAATAGTCAAAAGTTAAAAACAAAGAAAGAATTTTGAAGGTAGCAGAGAAAAATGATTAGTTATGTAAAAGGGAACTCTGCAAAACTATGACAGGATATTAAGCAAAATCATTACAAGCAAGAGAGAAAGGAATAATATATTCAAAGTGATGAGAAAAAAAAGAAATAAGAAAAAAAGGAATCAAAGCATATCACTACAGAAAATCTTAAATCACAAATAAAACAGCAAGAGAGAAAGAAAGGATTAAAGGTACTTCAAAACACACAGAAAACAAAACGGCAATGATAAGTTCTTACCTATCAACTCCTAAAGGGTTGGTAAGGTCTGAATCCATGAAACTCCTAGAAAAAAAATGGGAAAAGCTCCTTAACATTGACCACGGTAATGATTTTATGGATTTGACACCAAAAGCATGGGCAACAGACGTGAAAATAAAAAAGTGGGGCTATGTCAAACTAAATATTTCTGCAAAGCAAAGGCAACAATCAGCAAATGAAAAGGCAGCACACAGAATGGGAGAAAATATTTGCAAACCATATATTGGTAAGGGATTAATATCCAAAAAGGAACTTTTACAGCTAAATAGCAAAAAATAAAAAGTAAAAAATAACACAGCGTTGTCATGCAATGAAACAGGAACATAGGAAATGTAGGTAAGAAAAATTAGCAGACAAAGAGTTAAGTATATATTAAAGATTCCACAGGNTTCTCTTATATAAACACCTAGATTCATTTTATTGGGGCTCTTTGCCGACAGTAAAGCGCCTGAACATGGAGTGTGACAGCTGTCTTCCATTGCCTGAGGCTAAGAATTTAGGCACAGAGGAAACATGCAATTATTATTTGTGTTAAGTAAATAATAACTTACTCTGTACCAGAAACCTTGTGTGTACATTCAAGACAATATCAATAAATAAAGATACTAAAAACTGAAAACCAGGGTCTTACAAAAAGCTTGACTATCAAATCTGCCTGTGGAATTTATAACAGCAAACATACTATTAACTGGTTAAGTTTTTGAGGGAATTATAAAGAAACCGCAGCCTAGACTGAAACAGACCAACATTATTAAATATTTAATAGAGTGCAAGATCTCCTAATTTCAATTCACAAGAAGCTCGCTAGGAAAGCTCTCAAACCTCCAGGTGCCATGGACTGCCCAGTGCCCAACCCAGATGTGCGCACAGAGACTAAAGGACAATCAAATCCTTTCCAGTAAATAGAAGGAGAGGCTGCAAAATGGGCTCACAAATTATCTCATTTTGCTTCTGGTTCATGGCGTCTCCACTACTCCTACACAGTGACTTAATTTGTAAGGACTGCTGTGTTTTCCATTTTTCCTCTCCACATGGGTGTTTTTCCTATGGCTATTATCTGTGTTCTCCATTGCGTGAGGTACAGATTTTACAGGGTGTTTCACCACAAACAGCAGTACTGAGACCTGATGGATAGATTCTTTTTTCACCCAGAGATTCGAGAATTTGTGCTAGATACAGTAATTGGTTATTTTTTTCTCTCTCAGGAAAGAGGATTGTCTGAGCTTACATAGATTAGTGGATATTTGTCAGGATTTATTCAGCCAAAGGAGTGAATTAGGGAAATAGTACTAGTTACGTTTTCTTTCTCCATTATTTAGTTTCCTTTCTACTAAAAGAAAGCTGATTGTGTTTGGGGCAGGACTAAGGATTATGTTTATATGTTCCAGACTTCTTTAAAGATAAGTATAACCATGCAATTAAGTACCAATCAATAAGATGCAGACAGAAGTGTTTTGTGGAGATCTGTGAAGACTACTTAATAGGAAGGGATAAACCATTTTTTCTCCCTTCTTTATTAAAGAGATAAAGAAAAGGTGATCAGCATGAACATATGGTAGGAAAAAAAGACCAAGGGCTTTAAAAACAAAAATATTCGAGGACCTTTAGTTAGTGCACGGTAGCTAGAACATACGGGGTAAAAAAGGGTAGGGCTGATAATAAGTGGTCAGAAGTGAGATCATGCTAAAACAAAAACTATTCTATATACATAATGATCAATCCAGTGGCAATATGATGCTGGCAGTCAAACCTGTTGAAAGGCTATATGAAAACAAATAGAAATGAGCGGAAGAAGAAATGAGAGCTTGCAAAAAAGGAAAACAGTTAAGGCAGGAAGTAATGAATTCATCATATAAGACCATAAAAAAGAAGACGGTTTGCATTCATGAGATATCTTAAAGAGAAAATTAACAGAACTTGCTGATAAATTTGATTTTTAGGGTAAAGGATTTGAAGAGATAAATAATAATATACACATTTGTAGCTTATGTTCTTGTCTGATAAAATGAATCAAAGTGGAAGATAAGTTTTGGAGAGAAAAATAATGTTTGGCTGACAGATCTCAGCATTCACAAGTAAGCACACTGGGAGCACAGAGAACAAAGAAATAGTTTTATATAGGCACACAAGCACTCTCAATAGCTACTCTCCGTGGCTC
>NW_017731490.1:47501-50186 GCF_001890085.2 Hipposideros armiger | reverse complement strand
ACAAGGAAATAATAAGAATGACTTAATGACACATACAGGCATTTGACTTTTTATTAAAAACAAGGGAGGCTAAAAGACAATGGGAATAACACATTTAAAGTGCTTGGGGAAAACAAGAGCAAAAGTTAAAGCAAAATCAGACATTTTCAAATATATAAGAACATAGAGAATTTGCCATCATCAGCATTCCCAACATAAAAAATAGATTTTTTATTACATCCTTCCTTTTTGCATCATTAAAATGATATGATGGAAATTTGGACTTACAGAGAAAGAAAGAAATAGATATGATACATAAGAGGATAGTAAATATAAAAGATTAATATTTTTCTTTTATTAAATGTATAAAACTGTTTTAAGCAAAAATAAAAAACAGGATATTAGGGTATATCTACATATCGATACCTATACCTACATACATATGTATTATTTTAAAACAGTGGCACAATGAAGATAAAGAAGTATAAATTAAAATATAGTTTTGTAAATAAATTTCAAGTCAAATCACACAAAAGTAATCAAGATGTAAAGAGAAACCTACAAGGAAATAAACAGCTATTTCTAAAACCTAATATAGAAATTATATATAAGAATAAAAATAATTAATGCAAGACAAAAAATGAGGAACAAAGGAAAAAACTAATAGATTGTTAAAAAAACTAATATATCAATAATTGCATTAAATGAAATGGACTAAACACTCCAATGAAATCTTATATTGCATAAATAGACAAGGCCCAACTATATGCTGATTTAAATTTTACAAAGCAGACAATTTGAAAGGCATATTCTAAAAGTTATAGAATAAAATAAAGGTAACAGTATAGCCAAAATCATCTTTAAAAAGGGCAACAAGGGCCAGCAGAATGGCTCAGTTGGTTAAGAGCATGAGCTCTGAGCAACACTATCACTGGTTCGATTCCCACATGGGCCACTGACATTGCACCTGAGCTGAGCTGCCGCTGAGCTGCCAACAGGTGGCAGGATGGCTCAGCTAGTGAGAGCACGTGCTCCTAACAACAAGACTGCCTGTTCGATGGTGGGCTATGCACACCAGCAACTAAGATTGAACAGGACACCTGGAGCTGAGCTGCCCTGAGTTGCCGACAGGCAGCTGGATGGAGACTGGACTTGGAGCTGCACCCTCCACAACTAAGATCGAAGGACAACAACTTGGCTGTTCCCCTTCCCCAATTCCCCAATAAAAAAAAAAAATCTTTAAAAAAGAAAGGGGGCAACAAAGTTAGAAGACTTATACTACCTGAATTTTTAAAAATTATAATGCAACTACAGTAATGAATACTGTGTGGAATTTGTATACATATCAACAAATAGGTCATAGATACATTGTACAAAAAGCAGTACCACAGAAGAGCCCAGAAATATGCAAGCACATGCACAGCAAATGATGTTTGAGAAGGGTACAGGTCAACCCTCTGTGTGTATGATTTCCATATCCATGGAATCACCCAAACTTGGGTCAATTTAAAAAAAAAATAAAGTTAAGTTGTTGCTGACATGTACTGTATAATGAGGCCTATGATGTTTGGGTCTGCACTGAACATGTGCAGACTTTTTCTCTTGTCATTATTCCTTAAACAATATACTATAACAACTATTTACATGGCATTTACATTGTATTACATATTATAAGTAATCTGAAGATGATTTAAAGTTTATGGGAGGATTGCATAGGTTAGATGCAAATATTATGTCATTTTATCTAAAGGACTTGAACACCTGTGGGTTGTGGTACTTTGGGGGAGTCCTGGATCCAACCCCTGGCAGACTACACAAGATAATTTAACCGAAAAAGATAATCTTTTTCTCAGATAGTGCTGAACCAACTAGAATCCATACGAATATTGATAAATGTCATGTCATATACATATATGGATTTATAATGAATGATAGACTTCAATATGTTGAATTAAACAATTAGGCTTCTCATAAAAAATATAAAGGTGTTTTTCTGTTTTTTTTTGTTTTTGTGTTTTTACTTTAGGCAAAAATTTTATAGGACACAAAAGTCATTAATAGTAGAAAAAAAACAGATAACTTGAACTTTGTCAATGTTAAAATTTCTGCTGTTCAAGACACCATATACATTGCTTATACATCATGAAAACTAGCTTTTAGTCCCTCTTCATTTCTTCTAAAAAGGATAAAATTCAAATATGACAACTTCAAGAGTTGGTAAGGATGTGGAGCAACTAAAATGCTTACCTGAGTATATTTGTTGCTAAAAGGAAAACAAAATAAAATAGAACGCCTACTGTAGAAAGCGGTTTGTCGATTTCTGAAAAAGTTTATCCTATACTGACTACATGACAGGGCAGTTACACTTCTAAGTGTTTTTCCTAGAAAAATCAAAACTGCTGTCCACAAAATGACTTGTCAAGAAATGTCCAGAGCATCTGATTCTTAATAGCCTCAAAGTAAAACCAATGGCTATGCAAGGTGAACAGATAATGAAATTACGGTAAAGCCAAAGTCATGGAATACTACTTAACAAGACAAAAGTAGTTACATCAATGCTTATCAAAAGCATGTTGAACAAAAGAAACCAAAGACAAAGGGGACTAGAATACGATTCTGGTTATCAGAAGCTGTAGAAGAGGAAAAAATTCTAGAAATTAGCATCATAGTTTGATCTGGAGGTTGTGGTTGTTGACTTGAAAGGAT
>NW_017731490.1:34332-47031 GCF_001890085.2 Hipposideros armiger | reverse complement strand
AAAAAAAAAAAAAAAAAAGAAAGGATACAAATGAACTTATGGGTTTGATGGAAAATGTTCCATATCTTAATTGGCATATGCTTATACACATAAATATACTTGTTATATCTGATGTAACTATCCAATTTAAAACATTAAATTTTATTGTATATAAATTAATCTTCCACTTAAAAAATCTATATAAACATTATTAAAGACATATTTCATCCAATATCTTAAAATATATTTAATATTTAGCTGTTAGGCTTTCATTTTACATTAATTTGCATTCTAAATTACCATTTTTATTTAACATATTCATTATAATTGTAGTTTTAACATCTGTATAGTATTCTATTTAGTTCATATTTCCACATTTATTTAATATCCCCGTATTAGTGGGACATTTATATTGTCTCTCAGATACTTAATAGATCCTCTTAATTCTCTTAGCTGATTCTTAGTAGAAGCTCTTTTTTAAGCCAAAAAGTGCCTGTCCAGTCTTCATACTTCATAAATATTTACATCAACTGAGGTATACAGAAAATTTCTAGCATATTCTAGCATATTGCTATTGTAAAATGCAGTTGCCATATACAGATACATACAGTGGAATGGAGTAGAGATTAAGGAGCACAATAGAAACAAAAGTAGAAGAGAATTGTGGGTAAAGAAAATGAGTTTGGAGCTATAGTAAGCCATAAGGGAAATTATAGAAGTGCAGTGTGTAACAGATGGCTCTTACTCTAGTTCTCTCTAACAACGTTGTGTGAAGCTTATAGAATATTAACATCTTAGGGACCAAGCCTTCTGCTATATACCTCCATACATGAGCTAAATGTGATAAAGCTCAATGTCACTTTTTCTTGTTCAGAGTGAGAATTAAGAAGATAAAAGGGAGCAACTGGAGCCACTTGTAGGTGTCAGCCTAAGCAGAGAAGTTATTGAATGGCATAGATCTGGTTTTTGTATGTGTGTCCAACATCCCATCAGTGGTTGAAGTGTTGTCTAAAGACAAATAACAAGGGCATAGCCAATAGCGCCCTCCCAGCAAAGGGAAGTGGTGCAGGAACACATAAGCGAGGAAGGGGTGGTTGCGTCATGGGTAGCAAATCAAGCTGCATTAATGAGCCAGTATAATGTGACCATATTGGCCTCCACAGATATGAAATACATAAAGGACATGTGTGTGGGGGGGTGACAAGCAGAGGATAGTTGTACTAATTTCATATCTTTTTTTTGATAGGGTATTATTGAATTAGACAATGCTGAATATGTATCTTGCATCATGGGACAGTGGAATCCTAGGTGTTTTATTATCTTTATTAATTCAAATAGATTCTCATGAAAAATAAAATAAAACAATTATATCATTTAGAAATTATAATTACATAAACGCATCTTATATGTTGGATATAAACATGGGCATTTAAGTTTCCTTTTTTGAGTACATATATTTTTCCTTTCTTTTTTTGAGCACTTTTTTTTTCACTTTTCCATTAAAAGTTGGAATTTTAGCATGGAGATTATTAGTCTTTTCTGTGTGATGAAAAAATAAGTATGCATTCAAATTTAAATTTATGCTTGCAAGTACTGTTGAGGAAGAAATAATTTTTCTCTATCGTTCTACATTCTTCTGGGTGGTTTAGCAATTAAATTGGTATGAGATAGATTAACAGGAGAAAATCACCAAATTTAATTATGTACATACGTACTGGGATTCCATAAGGACATGGGGGGCCAAGGACAAATTGTGCAGTTGAGGTTTATATGCCATTTATAGTTAAGGAGAAGGATATAGTGGTTTGGGACTTTAAAGTGGAAGAAGGCAGTTTTGCATGAGTTGGAAAATCAAACGTTTGGTTAACATTTGTTTGATGGGCTATCTAGAAACAGTGAGACACAGAGAGGACTTTGAACAAATGAGCCTTACTAGCTTTCAACCCTGTCTACCATACCTAGATCATATTATATTCTAGTTATCTATGGTGATTGTTTGAATAGCCTTCTATTGAAAATTCTTTTAATTAGTTAAGGGAAAGATCAAAGTTTCTTCCTGAGTCTTTGTTTTCTAAAAATAACCAGATTAAAATAATCAATATCCCAAAGAAGCATGTTTTAGGGTAACGAACTATTCCCTTTAAATATCTATCTATCTATCTATCTATCTATCTATCTATCTATATATGTGTATATATATATACATATATATATATATATATAGTCACGAATGTAGCTTCTTTACATGTGTATGTCTAAAAAGTGTGTGTATATATGAATATATTTAAGTGTTGGTTAACAGCACTAGAAATCGGTGTCTTATTTTGCTCTCAATCTTATCTCCAGTGGGATTTCTGTTTTGCTTGTCACCTCTTGTAGCTTGTACTAAGTGAGAAGATAGAATCAGTGATTAACTTCTAGGTGTTGTCACTTAGGAACAAACTGTAAACACAAAGGCTGTTTTCAAGGTTTCTAAAAGTACTTTTCTTCTTGGTTTATAAAGGACCTGTGTCACTTTCTTATTTTCTGCTAAACATTTTATATTAGAAAAAAATAAGTTTCTTATTTTAATAACAACTGAAATTAGTGTGAATAAAAGCTTATAAACTTTCATAATGGAAATCCGGTTTTAGTAAACCAGAATAGAACACATTTGAAAATGTTAGTATCGTCATTGTCATCATTAAAATTAGTTTATTCAAAATATTATTATTTTAGGGTCAGACTTGTCAAAGGAAACATAAAAATATTTATTAATATCTAAAGCAAATAAAAGTAGTAAATTTGCTGTCTTATCACCTAAAATTCTTCCCCTAGGGAAGCTACGCATATTAGAGATTCAAAATTTGGATTTGGGTAACTCTCTAAGAACCTCCTATTATATTAGCATAATGGAACGATGGCACCCAGTTGTTGAGCCTCATTTTAAATGGTACATCTATTATTATACTAATGATTATAAACCATATGGTGTAACCAATACGGCTGTCTTTAAATACACTATTAAATAAAGTGAACACAGTAAAACAGGTGCTAAAACAATGTTCTCACACACTGTTTTTCATTTACAGCTCCATAGAAGACTTTTAGTACAGAGATTGGAATTTCCATCTATTTCCATAGACTCTCATTTGACATTTAAAGAACGTGCATAGCTATCCAGTCAACACCAATTTAAACAACAAATACACTATTTGTTGGTAAACATAGAAATAGATTTTTTTTTAACTGAGACCAAATGGATAAAAAAAGAGCAATCTAAAACAAATACTGTCAATTTTTATTGGGAGTTTTAGGCTAATATTATCCATTATATGTTATGCCATTCTGCTTTATAAAGTACCCAATTTCTTACACGTTAGGATAATATGCAAATAACCCAATAAGAGACAATAATAGTGTAAAGGCAAAAAAGCATAGCGCTAAGTCATGGTCTCATGTGTTCCATCTACCAGGTGACTTTGAAAAGAAAATGCACATAAATGTTCAGCATTTTTATCTATAAAGAGAATGGGTTTATTCAGGTTATTTCTAAGGTCCTCTCTATCTTTCAAATTCTGTTATTCTTGGTGTGAATTGGCAAGATGTGCTTCTCAACTAAGCTTTAGTCAGGTTCTTCTAAGCCCTCTTCTTCGATCTTGACTCCTATCCTTAAAAGGCCTACATAGCCCAGTTTCAACAAGAATCCTGCTCTCAGGATTTTCACATTTTGAAAAACAAAATAAACCAAAACTTGAAATCAATTAACACAGCGAAAGAGTTAAATGGAATCCCTCCAGGCTTGATATGTGATCACTACTGCTACCTGATCAAATTGCTCATCCCCCACCTTTGATATTTGACCACTTTGGCCTGTCCTCAGCAAAAATCCTGTTATGTCAATTAGACACCAATTCTCTTATCTTTGATGTCTCCTCTTAGTAATTTTCTATGTACTGCTCCACTCCCCACCCACATCTGCTCCATAGCTAGAAATCCCTACTTGTTATTATATTTGGAGTTAAGTTTAATCTTTCTCCCTTCTTGTCATAGCCTTGATATCTATCACAATAGTCCTGAATAAAGTATTTTTTATCATTTTAACAACTGTCAGAATATTTTTTTCTATAACAGAGTTACTAATAATATTCTTTAAGCGCAAATGCCAAATTTTCTCAGGTCAATGAGTGAACCTGAAATCAGACAGCTTGAGATCAAATTCTAGCCTTGGCTTAACCTTTATTATCTATAAATTTTTGAGAATGTTATTACATATCTCTGTGGTACAGTACCCTCACCTACTTAATGGTTTAAATGACAATAACAAACTCATAGAGCTGTTTTGAGGATTAAGTGAGGTGAACCCCATTACCAGGGCTGACCCTTGCTTGACACATAATAAATACCTAATAAATACTAATTATTATGACAATAAAATAATTACATTATGAGCACAAACACACTAAAAATATGTATGCCTGTAAGTGTGTTCCAAAAGGGAATGAAAAAATATAAAGGTACCCAGAAACAGGATTGCTGGGCCAGATGATAGCTCTCTTCTTAATTTTTTGAGGGACCTCCATACTATTTTCTTTAGTGGCTGTGTCAATTTACATTCCTACCAGTAGTGTATAAGTGTTCTCTTTCCTCTACATCTTCTCCTCCAACACGTATTATTTCTGGTAGATTTATGGACCCCTACGTTCACTGCAACATTATTTACAACAGTAAGGATATGGGAACAATCCAAGTATTCCCATGGAAGCACTTTGATGGAAGACTGGATAAAGAAAATGTGGTACATATATACAATGGAACACCACTCAGTCACACAAAAAAAAACCACGATAAATACTGCCATTTGCAACAACATGGATGGAATTTGAGGTTATTATGCTAAGTGAAATAAGTCAGAAGGAAAAGGACAAGAACTCATGATTTCACTCATAAAAAACAAAAAAACAACAAATGGACAAGCAAACTCATACAGACAGACAACAGAATGGTGGTTACCAGAGGGGAAGGGGGGTGGAGGGAGGATGAAGAGGGTAAAGGGGGTCAAATGCAAGGTGACAGAAGGAGACTAGACTTGGAGCAGGGCACGCGCAATAGCGTGTATAGCTGTTGTATTATAGAGCTGTACACCTGAAATTCACACAATGTGATTAACAAATGTTACCCCCAATAAATATAACTAAAAAAACAACAAAGATAAAACATGGGCTAGAATAGAGAAATGATAGATATTTTATCTTTAAAAAAAAAGGTCTATATTTACCCAAGTGCTTACCTAAACCTAAATCCAAACAGAAACCTATTAAAAATCTTTCATTTTCACTAGCAAAACATTTAAGATGAAATTCATGTAGCCCAGATTGCAAAATATAGTGTATTTTGAAGAATTAGTGAATCAATTGCCTATTTGCAAATTACTGACTGGTAGTGGCTTAAAATGAGAATTGGTTCTCAGCCTTGAATGAGATAACAACTTTAATGAGAGAGTAAGTAGTGACCAGCATGGTGTAGACTAGGGGAGCACAGTTGGTCAGAAATCTCTATTAAAGGTTGCTTCTGTTTACTTGGACTGAAATGACATGGTCGGGAGTAGGCCGTGGGGTTTCTGGCAAAGAGATGAACTTTCTGGGTCCACCTAGTTTCTGGTTTCCTTGGGTTACGGGCATTCTTGCACGCTTTGCTTCTGGACGTGATGCTGCCTCCTACCAGGACTTCTCTCACAAGCAGGGCCTCGCCGGCTCTCCTCTAAACCTGCCTGACATTGACCTCCTCCCAATAAGAGATGAGGAGGTAATCACCATGTCAAAAGAATATTCACGGAACATTCACTGACCTGAAGCATTACCTGACTAAAACAAAGCTCCAGAATCATGAGACTATTAGAAGTGACTGCCAGGGTTTAGAAATTTCCAGTTGGTCAGATGTCAGTTAACATGAAGTAGCAGGTTCAATGAACTTACAGAAAGCCACAGAATCACTTTCTGTGAGGCATCAGCAGGGGACCTTTCACTATCTTTTAGCCATATTCTCCATCAGCGGGTAATATCATCAGCACTGCCAACTCCTCCCTCCCTCCCTCCTTGTCTCCTTTCCATCCCTTCTTCCTGTCTTCCTTCCTTCCTTCCTTTCTTCCAATCATTATAATTCGCTGATTATAACTCTTCAATAAGTTCTGTGTGTGTTGTCCTCTGCCAAATTCCAAAACTTTACAAAGTGCTCTTCACAACATCATCATTTCTAGCCATATTTCTTTTCTTGCTTTTTTTTTTTTTGTATCTTGAACATGTGTACACAGAGCCTTTATATTTTGCCTTGTCTGCCTTGCATATTCTTCCCCTAGACTTTTGCTTGGTTGACATCTTTTCATAATTTAGGGTTCAATTTAAACTTTACCTTCTCATAGAGGCCTTATTATTATTTTTTTTCACTTTTATTGAGATGCAGTTGACAGGGAGGACTTATTTGACTGCACTTTGGAGAGAAGTTCACAAAGTCAGAACACAAAGTTAATGAAAGTAGGTAACTTATTTTATTCCCAATCATATAACCAACACCTCTAACTGTGACTACCACTACCAGGTATCCAATGATTATTTGTTAAATAAATGGTTATTTTCTGCCAAGCCCTGTGGTAGCAGTGAAAATATATTGGTGAACAAGTTACAGGTAAATTTCATGGTTGAATAAAATATATATATATATATTTGTTTATATCAGACCATAATAAGTATATCAAAGTAAATAAATAGAGAAATAAAATACTGAACTGGAGAATGAAAGGGAACTCAATTTTAAACAGGGAAGAACTCTCTGAAGGATTTAAGTTCATACCTGAAGAACAAGAGGAGGCCAGCCACCAAAAAAAACTATTACAAGGACAGGAAACAGCATGAGCTAATTCACTGGGCAGTTTAGAGCTTCATGCACAATGGGGGAGGTGATTTCCTGTGAGAATGGGGAGATTCATTTCAGTAACTGTAATGTGAACATTCAGAGCCTGGTGAGCCATGGAGTAATGTTTGCCTCAATGTGAAGATATTGAAGAGTTGAAGCTGGAGAGAAAGTGATTTAATTTTCACTTAAAAATAATATTCTACATTTAAAACATTTTTCTGACTTCTGCATAATAGAAGATAGATTGGAGGCAGATAATGATTGAAGGAGGGAAATGAGTTAAGAGGTCACTGCAGTCATAAATATAACAGCCATGTCAGACATGTAAGTCGAGAATAGTGACTGGTGGAATCAATAGAAATTAATGATAGGTTTGATATAAAATTTGTGATAATGGGAGGAATCAGAGATCCTCAGATTTCAAGCTTTCACAGATAACTGGATATTGGATAAGAGTGCCTTTTCTAAACCAGAGAAGAATTTGAGAGGAATAGATTGAGTCGTTGTGAGGTGACTTATGAAACTTAGACTTGAAAGGGTATGAGCTAGTCAAGTAAAAATGTCAAATGAACAATTGGATAATATGACTGAAGCTAAGAGAAAATGTCTGGACTTAAAATATAAATTTATGAGTCATTAGTGTATTGATATTTTTATAGCCAAGAGAAGTATGATATGACTTAGGAAAAGGGTATAAAGAACAAAGAGTAAGGTATGAGCGCCAAACTTTGAGGAACACCAATATTAACATTTTCAGTTTTAGCACAGGTGCAATAAAAAAAAGAGGACTAAAAACCCGACAGTGAGATAGAGTGTCATGCATTGTAAAGGAGAAAACTGTCTCAAAAAAGAGTATATAATCAACAAATTGAATACTTCCGTGAGGTGAGAAAACGTGAGGACATAAAAGTGTCCATTGGATTTGGTAAATTTTCAGAGGATATGTAGAGATGGAAAGCAGATTGGACTGAGTAGAATGAGTGAGAGGTGGGAAAAGTACAGAGTACATAAGCAAGCTTTTTCCACAGTATGGCTTGAAGTCAGGTAGAGAATTTGGAGGGTTGAGAAGAGGGAAGATTGGGATCAGGGCACTTCTTTTTAAAGACATTTACCACCCCTTATTTTTCAAGTCCTAACAACCAATAATTATCGTTCTGTTAGAAATTCTACAGTTGGAAAATGAGAGAATCCAATAACAGCGCCGTCAGCCATAAAGTTCCTTAAGAAGGATCCTTGAAAGTGACCCGTGGCTTGTTTAGCAGCTTGGCAGCACCATCACGGACCTAGGCGATTTCTCTTCTCCTCCACAGTCCTTAGTACCCAGGCCTTTTGTCCTTAAATGTTTGCCACTGGTCATGCTATGACTGAAAGGTCTAGGAATACATGCACTGTTTTGGCAGGACAAAGGGTAAAAATCAGCCCTTCTCCCATTTATAAGGAGACACATATCTTCTCAAGCCTCAGCATGGTCTTCCATTGGTGTCATATTGGCCAGAGCTTCGTTACACAGAGATTCCTAATTGCAAGGAAACCTAGAAAAATAAGTGACATTTCTAGCTTCTTGTTTATCCTGGAAATAAGCAAGTGAAAAAATGCTGTATGATAATTAAGAACATCTGGAACAGCTGTGTAGTGGAAAAATATTAGCAGAAGCTGAAAACAACAGCTTTTTTTTTTTTTAAGGAGGGCACTGCTCATGGTGGCTGGCACATGTGGGGTGAACTGGCAATCTTGGTGTGATGGGCACCATGTTCTAACCAATTGAACTAAACGGTGGTTCTAAAACAACAGCTTTAAAAGTTAGAAAATGAATATCATTGTTATAAAGGAACTTTTGCAACACCTTGTTCTATAGGAAATTACAGCACATTTCAAAAGAGCTTGTATGTGGGGTACTTGTCAGTAGGTTGACATACATGACACATTATCCAAAAGAATGGTATCAGTTATTTTGGAAATTTCTACGAATTTTAAAGGCAGACATTAAATTGCAGTAGTCAAAAAACTGCATGTTCAAATGATTGTTTTTCAATAGTGATGGTTAGTTGGACTAATCAATATATTACTCAGTAGACCCGCTATGCTCTAGGTTTGTTTGAACTTTTTTTCCCCCTCCACTTCTGGATATTATGTCTTATGCTCTTCTTGAATTATTTTATATATACTTATTTTTTTCCCATCAGCAATATTGGTTCCTTGTGGAACTCATCTTTTTTGCCTTAGATTGCTTTTTTTGTGTGTGCTGATAGGACACTTTATTAATCTCTGTTGGTAATAGAAGAAATGATTGATTTAATAAGTGAACAATTCTGACATAATACTGCATATTTTAATTAGGTTTATATGTGAGCAATGGAGTTTGAAAAGCATGTTTTCATTATCCAAAGAAACACTTGAAATAATGACATGAAAAGACTCCAAGGAATAAAAGCGTCTTATATTTAACATATTAAATTACCTGCTAGATGGCATGCGATACATATTTTTGGACTTGCCACTAGAACACCAGCGTACAATTTTGTGTTTGTAGGTCAACTAACCAAAGAAAGTGACATCAAGGACCACTGCCTCGTCCATGAGTTTTCTCCACTTAAGGGCTACATGAGTTGTCCACAAGCCTGTGAAATTTTATTATGATTTTTATCTCACTAATACAATTTAATTAGATGGGCTGTGGTTAAAAATTAGATAAATTGCTTAGGTATATTATTGTATATTTGCTGGAACATTGGTAAACCAGCTTTCTTTAAAGGAAAAAAAAAGTTTTCATTTGTGTTATTTGCCAGTTTCTGTGGTATAACATTTCCAGACATGATCAATTTCAGACTATGAATAATTTAACAATGGCTTGCCAAATTCCTGACTATTTGACAAGTGGCTCTCAAGAGCCAGTGCCAGTCAGATCCAGTTCAAAGGCAGTTCAAGTTCATTAACTTCTATGGCTGTCTCTACAAGTCCTACAGAAAACAGGCTGGTAAAACTACTCATTTGTAAAAATGTGCTATCTTTCAAGAAAAAAAAAAAAAGGAACCATGGGTGCGGAAGGCAGAGCCTGAGTCACAAATGATTATTTCTAGTCCTTGAAACCTACTAGGATTTAAAATGATAAATTTTACAATTTCTTAGGAATGATGATCACTTTCTTCCTTCTATTTTATTTCTTTTGGAATGGGAAATCTGTAACTGTTATCCTATGCCTCCTTCGTCATTGTATTTGAGAAGCAACTAACTTCTTTTTTAGATTCACAGGTCATAGATTGAAGGAAATTTTGCAGCAGGATGGATCTTACCCAGAGTTTCACCCACACATGATTTAGATGATGAGGTTTAAAATTCTTAAACTGAAGATATTTTGGTGATATTTTGGGTTTTAGTTGATGCTGTAAACAACACATTTAGGTAATTAATTACCTGTTGTTATAAATTACTTAAAAGTGGCAGTAATGAAGACAATGTGGCATTGGTGTCAAACAAATAGATTATTGAAACAAAGTGAAGACTCCAGAAATAGACCCACACGTGTAAGAACAGCTGATTTGGGGCACAGGTGCAAAGGCAGTGAAGAGGATATGGATATTATTTTCAACAGATAATTCTGGAACAATTGGATATCCTTATACAAAAATTAAACTTTAATCCATACCACACATTGTGTGTGAGTGTGTGTGTGTGTCTGTGTGTCTGTGTGTATACAAAAACAAACACACACACACACACACACACACACACACTCAAAATGGATCACAGACCTAAATGTAAAATAAAAACTTGAAATCTTCTAAAAGAAAATACACACAAAAAAAAACCTTTGTTTTGGGGAATATGTATAGACATTTTAGATACAACACCAAAAGCAAGTTCCTGAAAAAGAACAAATTAATAAATTGGACTTCAACAACATTAAGAACTTCTGTTCTGTGAAAGACGTTATTAAGAGAAAGATAAAACAAACCACAGACTGAAATATTTGCAACTCTTATGTTTGATAAAGACTTGTATCCAGAATATATAAATTCTCTCAAAACTCAATAATAAAATAAACAACTCAATTATAAATGGGCAAAAGATTTGAATAGACACTTCACCGAAAAAGGCATACAGATGGCAAATGAGCACATGAAACAACATTCAGCATCACTAGTGATTATAAGTATGCTAATTAAACCCACCATAAAATTGCAACACACAACTGTTAGCACATCTAAAACTAAAAATACTAACCGTGCAATGTGTTGGAATGGATGTGGAGAAGCTAGATCACTCATAAACTGTCAACAGGAGTACTTGATACAATTGCTGCTTAAAAAAGTTTTGCAATTGCCTAAAAAGCTTACATACAACTACTGCTCCCTGATTCAATAATTCTTTGTCCCGTGTCCATACAAATACTTGTGTATAAAAGTTCATAAAAAAATTTATTTGTAGTAGCCCCAAATTAGGAGCAAGTAAAATGTTCCAATAGGTAAAAGTGTAAATACACAGCTAGGTGAATAGTGAAGATAAATTAACTATGCTAAGGGAAATAAGCAAAAAAAGAAAAGAAAAAGAGTTGCTATGTTAGGCAGAGATAGGCATGAGTGACAGGAAGGGTGGGCGATAATGTAAACAGCACTTTGCACCACCCAGGTCCACTCCCAAGGGGCCACCCAGGTCTAACCCCCAAGGGACTAATTTTGTGGTTAGAACATCCTGAAAAGAGCAAAATAAAATCCATCTAGAACTATCTGGTTTTTGATGCCTCCACAGAATGTTAAAGCTTACCCTTGGTTTAACCTTAGCCTCATTATAATATATTATAGTTACAATGAATTAGCGTTGTGGTTGTATCATCCTCTCCCCGTGGGTTTTCCTGTGTGCATTATGGGTAAGGGCATGCACAGAAAGGAATGGGTTATATAACCTACACCTGTCAATCAAATGATCCAAGTCTGTATGTACATCACAGGCAGAGCTGGCCCAGAGCCAACCATATAAAACTCAAACTCCAAACCCTTGGGGGCCATTGGCTCTATTGACTTGGCCCGTTCTTCCCTTAGAATATTTCCTAGTGAACTTTGCTTACTTGATACCATCATGTTTGCTGCTCTGTAATTCTTTACTGCATTGGCATAAGGACCCAGCCATTACTCCAGTAACAGATATTGTACAATTCCATTTACATAAAATTATACACAATTACAATTAATCTATACTAATGGAAAACATCAGTGGTTGCCTTAGGGTGGGATAGGAAGAATACTGGTGAGTGGAAAAGGTCATTACAAAGGAGGCAAAAGGAAACTTTTGGAGTGACGGAAATACTCATTTTCTTAATTGTGGTGATGGTCTCATAAATATAAATATATATGTTAAACTATATACACTTTAAATATGTGCAGAAGATGTCAATAAATTTTATTTATTTTCAGAGTTACCTCATCAGCAATGGCAAAAATGAAAATAAAAACATAAACAGTCAAACAAGAAAAGCTTATACAGGAGTCAAAAAGTCATTTCTGCCTCTCAAGGCAGAAAGATGTGAAGAGTTGAGCAAATAGAACCAGAGACTAGGCTGAGTCAGCCATGGACCTCAGGATAGAGAGGAACAGTGCTCGCAAAGACATCTTTAATTGTGCTACATCCTTAAGAAATCTAGTTTTGTACGTACAAGGTGCACTGAAACAATGGTGAATGTTTAAATAAGAAAATGTATTACAGAAAGACACATAGCCACTAATACCCCTCAAAACGCTCCCCCTCAATCAGACACACTTATCCCATCATTCTTGCTATTTTCTGAAGCAGTTCTGGAAGTCCTCTTTCGTGAGTGTCTTTCATTGCGCTGTGGTGGCT
>NW_017731490.1:14551-32186 GCF_001890085.2 Hipposideros armiger | reverse complement strand
CCCATGGCAACCCACTGCCACAGGGGCTGCAGCCTATGCCGTTGCCGGCAACTCACGGCAGCCCAGCTCCAGGTCGAGCTGTTGTTCAGCATCTTAGCTGTAGAGGGCAGTGTCACTGGGCCTCATATGTGGGATCCGAACCTGGGCCCTCTGGCATCCCAAGCCAGTTCTTAACCATCGCGCCACTCGGCCAGCCCTGTAATGTTTTTATTTGACAGAAATTGCCATACCAGATGCGATGTGTGACACGGAACCTTTCCATTGTGATCAACAAATACAGTGAATGCTGCTGCCAAGTGCCATCCAACAGAAAGGCAGGGATCTTCAATACTGGATGTGGCATGTCAAACCTTAGTAACAGTGTGTGACAAGTTTCAACTTGTTCACTGCAGTCAGTTGGGTGTGAGCTACGGTTGAGAGAAGGTGTGTTTTAAAGTGTGTCATAAATCATCCTCCATCATTACAACACTCCATGTCACACATTACCTATGGTATTCGGCAATGGATTAATGGTAGTCTTTTACTGTAATAATTTTTTTAATTTAAACATTCACCATATTGTTTGATCACACACACACACACACACACACACACACACATATATATATATATATATATATATATATATATATATATATATATATATATATATATGAAATGATTTTATGAGCTTAGTTTGGTTTTGCTTGTTGGTTTCATTATTTCTATGCCTTAATCAAAGCACCCTGCTGGTATCAGTTTGTTCCATTGCCATTCACACCTAGAATTCAATCAGGATCTGTTGGGGAACTGGTGGGAAATGGGCCAGAACAGCTCTGCCAAAATGCTACATATTATGTAAGAGAAACCCTTGATCCTCCTAAGATCTCATCTTAAAAATGTACGTTGTCTTTTCTTTTCCTATCACAACCTTTTAGAACTCATTTTCCTTTTAATTTCTTCTTAGTATTTATTTTAAATGGTTGTTATCTAAATACAAATATAGTGTGAAAAGGATGTAATCATCCAACATAATATGACCATACCTCCAGCTAGGATACAATTATGAATCTCTCTATGAGCCTGAAACATATGTGCATTTCTTAGGATGGTCTTTCTTTCTTTCTTTCTTTCTTTCTTTCTTTCTTTCTTTCTTTCTTTCTTGCCATTAATTATCTGCATCATGTTTTGTCACCCTCAGTAAGCATTCTACAAAAATGTATTTATATATATACATACATATGTATATGACATATACATATATACATATATGATATGCACACATATATATCATATACATATATACATATATACATATATATCATATACATATACATATATATCATATATGTGTGTGTGTGTGTGTGTGTATATATATATATATATATATATATATATATATATATATATATATATATATATATATTTTCACACACATTACAACTACCAGTTTTCATACCATAGGTCAATATTTCATTTGGCAGAAGCTACATACTGTTTTTCAGGTATAGACAAATATCTGTGAGGTACTTATTTCAATAGGAAATGTATCAACTATGATACATTGAAAAGATATTGTGGAGTCCCAAGAATGTTAGTAATTGGGAATTGGATTTGCTGTTGAAAAATGGGAAAAAGTATGCATGAATTAACAGCTAATGAATTTATAATTACATTTATGTTACTGCATACTGATAGCATAAAATTAATGAGAAACAATAGCTGTGGCCATTGATGTTGTAGATCCATTAAGATGGAGTGACCGCTTTGATATAAGATACATTCTTTATTATTGTTTTTCTTGCAAAGAGAAACACAAATACAAAAAGAGACAAAGTCTTAATGGAACCTATAATACCGGAGCTAACATTCAATGTGATTGGAATTAATAGAGCTTGCGTTTTTCATCATGTTTGAACACATGATAAAACAAATGTCCATACGCCTGACATCATTGTTCCTTAGTATTGTTAAGTGATTATATGTTTATCATCTAAGGGATCAGAATATAGAGTCAAACACATATTATGTAAAATTGTGTTTTTATCTGTACTGTTTACATTGGGTAGGTCCACATTATTGCCAATAACACGTAAATAGTTATTTATAATTTTCTTTTTTTTTCCTGTCTAAATAATTTTGGGTTGTCGGAAAAGTCATGATGTATTTTTTCTGTTTTTCGTTGCAAAAATATGTCATGACTTCTATGACAACCCAATAGTTGTATATAAAGTGATCCATTTAAAAAAGCATCAACGGAACAGAAAAATGGTCAATTTTTATAAATACAACAATTTACTTATAAAAGGGCAGATAACAATGGAGAAAACATAAAAGGAAAAAAAATCGACCTCAGCAATCAAAGAAATGAAAATTAGATCACTGAGATATTTTCATTATTTAATATTTTCAAAATGTTATTATTTAAATAAGAAAAAAAACAAAAAAAAACCTCAGCTAAATGGCCCATCTCAGCATTGCTAGTAAGAGTATAATTTGATTCTCTTATTTAGAAAGGCTATTTGGGAATAAGTACATGGGTCATTTATAATACAAACTTACTTTTCTAAGAAATTTCCTACTATCAAAAACTCTGATATAAAAGAGCAAATGGGTAAAAAGAGGGTAAGAAATTGAAATGTTTGGACTTGTCAGTTCCTAACCATCTTCTCCCCAGTGAAGCTATTATTTTTTATAAGACAATATAAAAACTCAGTTATTTTTCTTCTAGGCATTTCAATAATAATTGTAGTTTTTATATTTATACATTTTTGCTATAGCCTAAACACCACTGAGCAAATCCAGAGTGTAAAGACATTTTTCTTTTTATTCAAACTTGTTTTTTTTTATCATCACCAGTATATCACTGGCAAGACAATTAACGTTCATTCTTAAGATCTTACATAACAATCCTTATTCCACATGGTTATAACACACAATGTATATTGTTGGGGCAATGATTTTTTGTCAATGTTAGTTTCCGATGGTTACTATATCTAGGCTATATTTGTGCTATTAGAAGTGTATAAAATAGATGATACATAACTTAGTCAATTTATGTCCACTTTATTATGAAAATGTGTTGTGTGGGACAAAGCCCATATTGAATTTTTTTATGCTGTTCATATATTTGGATTCAATGTTTCATTTCTAAGTATTTGTTTTAAACACATAATCAGATATGCACACAGAAATTTGATTACAAATTTAATTAATATACTATTTAAAAATTGTTGAGCACATTTTTTCCTATGCTTTACATAGAGAAAACAGAAATAAGTAAATATTTAAGAGGAAATTAGAAAAAGCATATTATATATAAATATATAAATATATATATATAAAACTCCATTTTAATGAGTTGTTTATATTATATTTAATATATATATATATATATATATATATATATATATATATATATATATATATATATATATATATATATATATATATATATATATATATTCCTGGTTTTTTTTCTTGATAATTGTAAGGACTTCTGAGACCAGCATTCTAAAGACTGATTGTGCACAGTTTTGCCACAGTTATCAGCCATTGACCATTTTTTTCTCCATGTCACCTAGTGGAGTATCTGTTAGGAATAGCATAAGGTCATTGACACATTTTATTGACCTTTCCATGCCCTGGGACTCAATGTACAATAAGCATTAATAGGCTAATCTCTAAGAACTTAATATAGTTGTTGACAATCTCACTGAATTGCACCTAAAATCTTCCAGGACAGTCAGCATCAGGATGAATTTATGAAGGATAAATCAGGTAATATTTTCCAAAATGCAAATAAAGGATTCCATTATCACCCATCCCCAAGACTTACATTTTTCTTCTATCCAGTGACTGGTCTCACTCTTGCTTATTGCCTCACTTGCCTGCATAGTGTGGAAAAACATATGTACATCATCTTTTTCTGACACCATCTACCAATAACCTAATAGACAATTCACTCTGCTGTGTAATTATAGAGAGTAAACAGACAATGACATCACTTTGAAATACACTCTTTAATTGACAAAATGAAAATCATTTTGGTGAAAATCAGCTCCTTTAGTTACATAAAATTATATTTTTCAAACAATTCCTTTAAATGGTTCACCAATGTTAACAGGTGATTTTATTTTGACTGTGAAGGAGTTTATGGTTCAATGCATAGCTATTTCAAACTTCCTTTTTTCAAATATTTACAATTCCATGACTCAATAGGTTACAAAAATCAATGGATTAAAACTGTAAGAATTTAGTATCAATAGTAGTATCTTATAGGTTCTTGATAATACATTAAGATTTTTTTTCAACTTAATAATTTTATACCTAGGATCCCTAGAAGATTCTGTTGGACCTTCATTGATCTATTCTTCTGTGGGTAGAGGACAGTAGCAAATTTTGGAAAATGTTTCCTTTAACAATTGTATTTTGAAGGCTCAACTTCATGCAGAAGTGGCAAGATTTCTTTATTAAAATGGCTGCTACAGAATCTTCAGCCTCCATAGAAAATGGTACTCATCTCTTTGCACAGCTGTCTTTTAAACCATGTATGCATGATTTTAAGAGTAGATAGGCTATATTTAATTCAGTTATTTCTCAGCACGATCACCTCTAATTTACTGCCACTAGTAACGTTCTATTGAAAACGTAAAATCAATGGAGGACTCCTAAAAGGTCTACAGTCCAACTCTAGGTTATTCAATATATTCCAATGAACATCGCCAGTATATCAGTCAACATTTCTATTACTGTATTTTTCAAAGTATTATTATTATTATTATTATTATTATTTTTACAGAAGGCCCACACTGGGGGACACTATAAAAAATACAGTGAAGCTCCCCTTTATTGTAAGAGCATACTGGAAGAAGTCTTATGATAAAATTTCAACCTCAGCTGAGATTTAGAAAGAGTTGTACTTCTAAGAAGTGTGTTGTTTTTATCTTATATACTGTGTGACTCATTGCTGCCTTTCTATTTTCTTTTTTCTTTTTTTTTAATGACTTAGAAAGTATGGAGACAACTGTGTTGTGCTATTTGTCAGGCCCACAGAATGAGACCACATAGTATTCACTTCAAGCACTTAGCTGACCCTTAATTTCATCTTATTTGGCTAAAGGGGAATTATCAAGGTATTCTGGGATTATATCAGTAATTTCTGGTGGTAAGACATAAGTAGGGCTACAGAACAAAGATCTGTGTTCCCCTTCCACAGAGAAGAGTTGAGTTGTGCGAAGTTTCCTCTCTTTTTGAATCTTCTAGAGCCATGTCAATACCTGTAAATTGTGGAGGGAAATGAAGTATGCTACTTCCAAGCCTGAGCCCACATGTGGTTCCTCACACTCTCTCTTCTTAGTGCCAGTTGTATGTTGAAACCTGGATGATTTTGAGAGTGGCACATTGACAATGGAAGACTTTTCTACTATACTGGGTTACTGAATGACTGCCTCGAGCATAGCACTTCATAATACCCTTACCACCACCTCTAATGATATTTACATGAGGACATGTAAACTATTGTGCCAAACCACTGAAATTTTAGAACATTTTTTTCATCAACTATATTAACCTTAACTATATGAAATTGGCACCTAATTTGGATACTGCTATTTCTAAAAACTGCCCCATGATATCTAGTGGTAAAGTATTTGGTCAAGCTGATGGAAATTAGTTGGGAAGTAGACCATATGGCTACTGAGCTTACATCTCTATTGTAATGGGTTTTTTTAAAATCAATATTTGTTGATTGTTAGTGGTAGTAATTTAGCAAAATGTTTGAAAAAGGAGATGCACTTAAGAAAAGATCAGCAGGTCTGCACAAAGTAAATCAAAATAAAGAATTATCCTGGGCTGGCTGAGTGGCACTTTGGTTAGGAGTTGGCTTGGGACTCCAGCTCTGAGCAGCAGGGCCCCAGTTCGGATCCCACTTGAGGGCCAGTGATGCTGTGCCCTCTACAGCTAAGATGGTGAGCAACAGCTTGACCTGGAGCTGGGCTGCTGTGAGTCACCCACCGGTAACGGTGTAGGCTGCAGTGGGGCTGACTGCAGCGGGCGTGAGCTTTCATGAGCTGTCAAGAGCAGCTGTGAGCAGCTGTCCAGTGGGCGGTGAGCGACTGCCTCACCTGGGAAGAGTGCAATGATAATACCAACATGGGCCGGTGAAGCAACATCCTCTATAACTAGACTGACGAACAAGAGGACAACAACTTCTCTGTTCCTCTTCCCCGATTCCCCAGTGCTGTTTCCTTCCCCCAATTCCCCAATAAAATCTTAATAAAAGAAAAACAAAAAGGAATTATCCAGAAATTTAGATACTTACAGAATGGGAATTCTAATATTAAATAATTCTAACCTCCAAAGAGTAAATTATAAGTATGAAATATCTAAGCTACAAAGCTCAATAAGACTTCGTCCTAAATAAAAAAAATTTGAAATGTGGTTCTTGAGTTTTCATTTCAGGATCCACATGTAGAAGCTTGGAAGTTACTACTCTGTCCTAACAAGAAATAAAAAGCTAAACAGGCTGAAAAATCAACTCTCGTAGGATCAATAAGAGAGGGGACACACAGTGCAAACCACTGCCCCCAACATTGCAGAGACAGACAGGTGAATACAGGACTCATGGCATACTGGAGCAGAGATCATGAAGAGTAACTACTGCAGAAACCAGTCCTGGGGAAGGAAAACCTGAACTATAATTGACCAATTGCTGAAGGCTCAGTGTGGACAAGTCAGAGTTAAAAACTCCATGCAAATCCAGTCATAGACAACCCCAATATTTGGCCACTACATTACACAAGACTAGACTAGTTACAACAGCTCTTTGTGCCTGGTACATCATGTCCTGCAATCAAGAAAAAAATTACAAGGGATACTAAAAGGCAAAAACAAACAAACAGATAGACACAATTTGGAAGATCTGTGATTAATATGCTAAGAACTCCTGGACAAAGTAGACAGCATGTGAGAAAAGATGTGCAATGTGAGCAGAGAAAATCCAATTCTAAGAAGAACCAAAAATTAATGCTACATATTAAAAACACACTCATAGAAATAAAAAGTGCATTTGATGGTGTGACTCATAGACTGGATATGGCTGAGGAAAGAATCTCTGAGCTTGAGGATATATTAATAGAAACTTTGGAAACTAAAGAGCAAACAGAAGACTGAAAAAATAGAAAAATAAACAAACAAAAAAACAGAACAGAATATCTAAGAGCCGTGGTACAACTACAAAAGGTGTAACTTATTTGTAATGGGGATATCAGAAAAAGTAAAAGAGAAAGGGACAAAAGATATATTTGAAACAATAATGACAGAATTATTAAAAATTAATGTCAGACACCAAATCACAGATCCTGGAATCTCAAAGAACACCATGCAGGATAAATGTCAAAAACCCCGAAAATATACACCTAGGCATGTCATTTTCAAACTACAGAAAAATCAAAGAGAAAGAAAATTTTCTGAAAGAAGCCAGAGGAGAAAAAAATAATTTTACCTATGGAGAAATAATGATAAGTATTATATCCAACTTCTGCTCAGAAACCATGCAAGCAAGAAGAAAATAGAGTGAAATATTTAAAGTGTTGAAAGAAAAAGCCACTAACCTACAATTTTGTACCCTGTGAAATCATCCTTAAAAATGAAAGAGAAATAAAGACTTTCTCAGACAAAGGGGAAAAAAATGTGTTTTTTCTCACCTATGATTTTAGCTAGTCACAACTCTCTCAAAAGATATTAAGGTCGAAAAACCAATGGAATATGTAAAAATGAAAAATTATGTCTCAGAACTTCCACTGTCACTTTGGTACATGGATTTAACAGGAAGAAAAATAAAAACAATCTTATTAATATTTTTCTAGGAAATTGAATTACAAAAGAAACTCTGAGACTGCTTATAAAATATTTTGGTTAGCAATTGTTAAATCCAATTCTGGCCTCTTGTACTTGCATTAATGGAAAAGACTAGATGGGCTTCAGGATAATTTCCCTCTTGGGGACGAGGGAGTATGAACACATGGGAAGAAAGTGCTGCAAGGATATTTGGTAATCAAAAGAGTGAACCAGTTGAGAAATAGATATCCTCCCTTCAAAAATTTTGCTGTCCTTCATGGCATATTGTGTTGTCTAGTATGGGACAATGTTTTCTAATATCCTTCATTCTGTACGTGACTATGTTTGATAATGGAATATGGACCAAATTGATCTACTCTGTGGCTAAGTCTAGCTTTTCTTGTTTGATATTATTAACTGTGACAACCTTGGAAGCCAAACATAGTAAATGGTAGAAATCCATTGCCCTTGGTTAAAAATGAAGTTCTGTTGTATTTACCCACTGAAATTTGGAGGTTTACCAAATGATAGCAGCTACCATTATCTTCTATGTCCTCAACCTATAAGCTCATTACCAGGTGATATGTTACAATGAAAGTCAATCATAGACTAACTTCTGCCAAATGTACAAAATCTATTAGCAAGAAAATACATAAGCAGCCACATCACCTGTTCTTTGAAGCATATTAACAAATACTTTGGATAAAATATTGACTAGAGGCAAATGCATACTTGAGGCTTCTCAAGTTTTCAAGCTTGTCACTCCAACTTTCCTGCCTTTGTCCCCAAGTAATTACTCATTTTCATGTTGTCTGAGTTCTTAGCCTTTTGCCTGCATACAATCCATACACATATTTCATAAAATTGATGGTAGATCATCTTCTCCACTCTAATATTCTTCTGTAATGGGAATTTTAACTCCTCAGTCTTTGCTGTTTCCTCAGGTTTCTGTTGCCATTAAATAGATGACTTATTTGTATCTATGTATATTTTCAGGTGTCTCTTTATATTTTTTTTGGAAAAAAATAAGTCTCCGAGTAGGTTGCTCCATCTGTGCACCTCCAACCTTCACCATTGGTCATGTATGTCCAATGAGACCCAGCGTAGCCCTGGCCATAGACTTCACTGAGCTTAAGTCCACACAGAAAAAGGAAACAACTAATGGACCTATTCTTTATCCTAAATTTCTTGATGTGTGCTATAGCTATTTATATGTTATGTCATATTTTATGAACCACATTGAGAAAAGGTACCACAGGTATAAAAATGCAGACATATAAACTATCTCTTTGTTAGATGTGTTACCCACTCCCTTACCTTAGAGAGCAGATATTTTAAAAATTAACCTTTTTTTAAATGATTCATAAATATGTAGTATTTGATGGCTCTCTTTTACTATCAAACTTATGGCTTATACTTCAGTTGTAGGTCAATGCTAATCCTGTGCATCTAAGCATAATTTCAGCTGGATTCTAGATCTGTGGTTTTTTTTAATGCTCAGTGATATTAGGAAAATCCCTCAGATCATGGACTGTTGCTTCTTTAGCAACTTCCCTGTTGCTAAAATGAGGTAGGTGAAGTATTTGAAATTACATGGTAAGTCCTGTTCAGCTACAAAATTTACTATCTGGTATTAGGATTAATGTGTGCTGAACTCACCACATACCTGTTAAACAAAACTAGAGCTGGACAGAAATTAAAGCAGTGAACACAGATTTTATTCAAAAAAAGTGCTGTCATAGAAGAGAGACTCCGGGGGGGAAAATGGACTTAATTCTAAATACTGGTCTTGTTCCAAATAGAACAAACAGAGATTTGTACTCAAGTAGCAAGTGGGGGTGGGGGAGCAGTTGGAGAATGTGGAAGTACTAAATGGAGATGTGAGGTCTGGGGAGGTTCGGCTGAACCACCTAACAGTTCTTGCTGAAGGCAGGCTGGGTGCGCAGGTATCACCTGGCAGATAGTAGATTTAGGAGTTTGATCAGTATCAAGCATGAGGAATTTTCACTAACTGTCTTAGTAGGATTCTTGCTAAAACTGGACACTACAAGTTAGTACACAGATGAGCCTTGTTGCGGAAAGGACTCAGGGGAACCTGACAAAAAGTTTGGTCAAACAAGGACTCTGTCACACCCTAACACTTTGCTGGTTTTAACGGGTTTCTGTAATCTGGATAATACTCTTTTTGTTTTTTTTCATTTTAGGTATACTACTTTCTCAGGAAATATCAGAGGAGAAACTATTCTGCTTATTGAAGTTCCTTATTGTGAATTATCACAATTATTGTGCTTACGATGCGCCAGCACTGTGCTCAGTGCTTATGTCTTACAGGAAAGCCCATCCTGCGGCACAATAACAGCCCTAAAATCTCACTGTCTCACTTAAAACCAAAGGCTTATTCCTTGCTCATGCCTCATGTTCTCCCTAAATTGACTGCAATTCTACTCTGCGTCACCTTCACTCTGGTACCCAGCTGATGTACCACCTCCATCCGAAGTATTATCAATCTTGTGAAAGAGAAAAAAGAGATCGAATGGAAAACCACATGATGCTTCTTCTCAAAACTGCCGCCATCTGATACACATCACTTCTGCAATCACCACAGGCAGCAACAAAACTCTGTCACTGGCCTGGGGTCACTGGGTAGGGAAGTAAATCTTCCTTATCACAGACACATTGAATACTGTAACAAATAGTACGGCCTACCAAAGTACGCTTAAATATATTATTTACATAAATTTTCAATCAGGATTGATAATAGTTATTTTTCTATTTTAAATATAGAAAAACAAAGCTTGTGGATATAAAGCTGTTAAATTTAAATACCCTGGGTTTGAATGAAGTTGCAGATCTGTGGTTTTCAAAGCCCATGGTCTTAACTTGCAATCACTTAAGTCAAATTTTGATAAATTGATTATATTCTTTTATGGAGCTCTACTAAAAAAATGAGTAAAAATGATCTAGTGATACTAATAATGATAATGATAATAATGAAAATACAAATTTAGCAATGAATTTTCCTTTTTCAAAGGCTGAGAATGTTTTTGTCTCCTTAAAACATATGCTCCATATGGCTTCTAGGCATTTATTTGTTTGTTTGTTTTTTGTTTTATTTATTTATTTTTAAGTAAAAAAACTTTTAAATAGTAATTCAATTTTAAATTCCTGATTTTTCTCTTTTATTTTCTTAGCCAGGGAACTGGAGGGCCACTGAGTCAAAGTCACAGAAGTAGAGCAAGGAGAAAGGGAGGGGCAAGCATAGCACTTTTCATCACACAGAAATTGGGAATTTAACAGTTGATTAGCTGTTAGAGTGTCTTGGTGGTTCCCTTGTGTTTTACATTTCTTTCAGCTTAATTAATGACTCACTCTGCCTTTTAATCTGCCTTCTTTAGATTACTAACATAGGAGCATTGTTTATTTAAAGAAATGTGCAAGGAGGTGGAAGTTAAATGGTATTGGTCAGTGCTCACCCATGTGTAAATGCCTAATAATGTCTTGCTGATTCACATTTAGAACTCATTCCATATTTAACACGGTTCTATGGTTGGTATACAACATGGATTCTCAACTTCATTACTCTGGAATTCCTTTAGAGATTTTGAAAAAAAAATTAAACGATCATTGTTTGTAAAGTTCCATAGATAAAGCACACAAATTTAATATGTTTCATATTATTTGAGCTAGGGTTCCACATAGGGATATAGGATCATTGACTTAGAACAAGTAAGATTCATATGACCACCTCACACACCCAGGTAAAATGGTCCAGTGTTTATTTAAGAAAACAAAGCATAGTTGAAATTAGTTGCTGCTGCTTTTTTACTGAATTCTATTTACTACTTTTCCAACCTCTTCTATTCCCACAATTTGACTATTATTAACCTAGGAAAATAAGAATTTAAGGACCTCTCTGTTTATCTTCCCCACCTCTCCCTCTCTCTCTCTCCGGCCCGCTTGCTCTCTCTCTCTCTCTCTCTCTCTCTCTCTCTCTCTCTCTCTCTCCCCAATAGCTTTGCTGAATTTATTTGTTTTAATTTTAAATTTTATTTTAGAAGACACTACAATCTCATATTCAAAGGTTTTACATTAGATTTAGTTTGTCCTTCAAAACTGGATTAGAGAGAGATGCCAACACATATGGTAACTTCTGGAACAGTTTACAGTTTGAACAACCTACAGGAAACCATGAAAGCCACATTTTCTGTCAGTATTGTGAAGCCAAAATCTGTGTTTGGAAGTGAATTTGAGCTTGTACCTAAAATCTGTGCAAAAACCCATTTAGTAATCTTATAGAGTTTTAGAGGTGACATATCCTGAGTGACATTCCAATAAAAGCTAACAAAATCTTGATTGCAATTTCATGAGTAAAACTAATTTTGAGTTCTACTTTGTGCTTTTTATTTTTATGATTTTAAAATTCCACTCCAAATCAAAGTTAAGCTCAATATCTTGTCTCTGATAGTCTTGCCTATGTGTTACACTTATGTTGCATTTTTCTTCAAAAGACAAGATGACTTGAAATTTCTCTCCTTAATACAGTTTGCTGTTTTTCATGTGCACTCTGTGTATTTATGTAAATACTTTTTCAATCTTTCTTGTTATTAGACATTAGTTGTGAAATAAGCCAGTAACAAGCTAAATAATTTTTTAACATCTACCATATGTGAGCTTTCTATGTGAATAGGTCTTTTGATCTTTCAGAAGGAACACAGTTGATAAGAAACACTACAGCAGATTTCCACAGCCTGAAAGCTTCGGGCTCTTAACAATTGGCACTTCAAAGAATCTCTGACAACAAAGATGGTGACAGCTAAGAGTGTATCATGAGGAGAGTTTATAGTAAACAAATGTCTCCTTTGATGCAAATTTGGTTTTCTAAAGACAGTAGTTATTACTGGATGGATTTTCAAAGGCTGCTCTACAAAGTCTGTTTGAGAAATTGCTCTGTGGCATTACACCAAAGCCTTTGTTTACATATGAAAATAATGCTTCTTTTCACTTGAAAATGGATGATTATAGCTATAGGTGTCTCCCATTTTAATAATGTGCAGTGAGGATAATGTGTCAAATTACCCTAGAGAACAATCTGTTATGCCATGACTTATGTTTTTGTCATTTAGATAATATGCTTAAGAGAGGATACTCTACACCTTGGAAAAGCTCCTCACATCACACACTTTACCTTCCCGGGGCTCAGCTGTTCAGCAGAAACCTTGCCCTTCTCGCTCTACAGCTTCTAATCCTCAGTCTACAGCTTCATTTCAGCAATCTGGGTTTTTGTGTATCCTAGGGTGCTCTCTTGCCATTATTGGTTTTCTCCAATATGAGTCACTTTTCTCATTTTCCTTCTTCCTTCTATTCAGTAAAATTTGAGATTTACTGGAATTCTCTTTTCAAACTTGATCTTCTTTAGTACTCAGAGGAAGCCCTGATGGACAGGCCTAGACATAAAAATCAAATTTTCAAGCATCTACCAGCCATGAAGCTAAATTGAAGAGAAACAGTGAAAGAATTTCAATCTAAAATGGAGCCAAAGGACATGAAATGAAGTCTCGTGCATGCACCCTCAGAAGAATAGAACTTAAGAACTGAGAGGCTGATTTCCATTAAATCTCTCTTGACCAGTGAATACTCACCAAGACTCTCTCTTGTCCTCAAGACAATGAACCCCCTGCTTGGACTCTGGCTGGACCACCCCCTGTTTTCACTCCTTGCCTATAAATACAACCAGCCTGAACCCTCAACAAACTCACTTATAGCTTGCTCTGGTGTACATTTCCAGAATTCTGATTCCTCTGCTATTCCCAAATAAACTCAATTTTTGATAATTTGAGCTTGGCTCAATTTATCTCCTTTATTTAGCTAACAAAGCTGACAGGTCTGAACAATGATTCAGAATACGAGGAAGACATTTTTCTTAATTTCTTTAATTTTAAGGAAAATATTTGTTTACCAATCTGCTTAATTATGCAGTAGATATACCATCAGGGCTAAAGAGTGCAAGGGAAAACATTATGTTGGCTGTTAGAAGTCACGAGGTAGTTGTCAAGTCCTCCTGACCTCTTACTATTTGATCACTCTGTTTATAGGGCTTCATGACTGAGCTGGCAGGAAAAAAAAAAACACCACAGGTGGATCACATACCTCATCAGTGTTAACATGCTCTGAACATAGACGTCAGTGTCAAATTTTAAATTATTAGGGGGTAATTGTGGTGAAAGAAATTTTAATGACTAGAGAGACAATGAAGAAAATTGAAAAGACTCAGAAAGAAATGTCAACCCCATTACAACTCCACATTCTAATAAGGGTAAAATTCTTTTTGAAATTATGTATCTATATTAAATAGGCATCTTGTCCTTCACTTCAACCAAAATACCAATGAGACTGTTTAGTAGTAGATAAAAAGAGGAGGTAATTACCTCTATAATCCTGAAACATTGGGTTGTTCTTCTTACCTATGTATGCCCTTAGCTGTATTTATGGTAAATTCAACCATTTATTTTGTGTATAACAAAATTATCTCCATTATGGTGAAACATTTACACATAAATATGAATATATTTTTGCATGATGCAAAAATATCAGTATGCTTCATATGAGTAGCATACCATGATATGAAGATGAATTAGATATGAATCCAACCATCAATATATTTATATGTTTATGTTTAAACCAAAACTTAAATATTTAAAAGTCAACAAAGGAAATGGAGAAATATTTATCATGAATATATTAGATAGTAGATTAGTATTTACGTGTTACTCAGGGTAGATATAAGTTATTAACATCAGCACTAACAACCTTATGCTTAAGACAAAAGTACAATAAACATTTACTGTAAGAAGAAATCCAAAAGTATATTCAATATATCTATAAATTGCAGTCACAAATAATCAGGTAATTACAAATTGAAACTAGTAAAACTATCTTTTGCCTTTCAACTTTGCACACATTTAAAACAAATGATAATGCAAAGAATAAGGAATCAGTAAAAAAATTTTCATAGGCTACTACTATGAGTGAAAATTAGTCCTTTTGAGAGATCAATTTGCCAATATTAATGAAAGAGCCTTTAACATTTTTATTAATGTATCCCACCTTATTTCATTTTATGAATTTTATTCTGATAATTTATTTCAAGAAAACTGATAGAGCTGTACATTAAGGCATAATTTATAAAATTTATAAAAAATAATTTATAAAATAATGGGCTTATCAGGCAGAATTTGGGCAGAAAAACAGCTGTTTCTTAAACTTTTTGGCTAACACAGAGATGTCATAATTAACATTAGGGATATTATAATGTTACTTTCTGAATTGTTATTACTGTGGAATTGTAAAATAAGACATTTGTTTTATTAGTTTTGCTTTGAGCTTTTAAAAACATTATCATACAAAAGTGGTCATGCCAGTGAGTCAAGAACACTTGGAGAAGCAAAGCAGTGTACATACTTAAAGAACTGGAAGTGATGGGGCCAAAATTCAGGTAGACGGCCAAGAACCAAGAGGATACATATCACACAGAAATCAGAGCAAAATAGGTGCCAATAGTATGCAGGGCATTCACACTAAATGAGAAACAGGTGAGTCACAGAGAAGACTAGGACCTGGGACCCATAAATGAGGAATGACATCACACCTGAGGCAATTGTCTACTAAGCCTTACTAAACGTTAAGCTTCTTGAAAGCAAGGACCATATTTTATTCCAATGCTTAGAAGAATGGCTGGAAATAATAGGTATTCAAAAGTAGTATTGAAGGGCTGGCTGAGTGGCGTGTTGGTTAAGAACTGGCTTGGGGTGCCAGAGGGCCCCGGTTCAGATCCCACATATGAGGGCCAGTGACACTGCCCTCCACAGCTAAGATGCTGAACAGCTCGACCTGGAGCTGGGCTGCGTGGGTTGACGGCGATGGCGTAGGCTGCAGTCCCCTGCTGCAGTGGGTTGCCATGGGCTACTGTGTGTAGCCAGCAGCCGCAGTGAGCGGCTGTCCAGAATCCGGCGACTGATCTGCCTCACCCAGGAAGAACACAATGATGGTGCCAGCTTGGGCCAGTGAAGTGACGTCCTCCACAACTAGACTGAAGAACAAAACAACAGCAACTTGTCTGTTCCCCTTCCCCAGATTCCCCAGCACTGTTCCCCTCCCCCAATTCCCCAATAAAATCTTAAAAAAAAAAAGTAGTATTGAAGTAATGGACCTTTTACTCCTTGACCTGGAGACAACCTATTCTGGAGTCTTTCAGCCACCTAATATAATAAACGATTCCAAACCAAAATAAATGATAATTATGTAATTATGTTTTATTTGAATGAAGGGCAGAAATCAGTATTCACTTATTTCACACATGGAGGTAGAGATTTTGGTTGAATTGCATCTAAGTAAGTCTTTTTGTGTTGTGACTTCACTCTGTATTATACCTTTACTATGGCATTTGGCATATAATCTGCTCATACGTGTTTGTATGTGCATGTTGGTCTCCCCTACTACACAGCGTGAACTTCTTGGCTTGGAACATTTATTCATCTTGACATTCTCAGCTCAAGGCTGTAGTGATACCTCCCACTGTTTTTAAATTGATCTGAATGTTTTGTTCTTTCGGACAAGCACTTCTTTCCCTTCTCAGTCCCATGCTTTAGGCTGAGTTAACTTCATAATTGACTCAGAACGTAGACCTGTGCCCCCGGCCTGAACAACGTGATCATTTCGGGAACAAGCCCATGACCCAAAGATAGACTTGGCCAGTGAAAATCAATCCTTGAGACAACTGCTAGAGTTTCTAGAGGAGAAAAAAAACAATTTTTATTTCTTTTAAAAAAATGTAAGATGACGTAAGTAATAGTTGCATAACATAGAGAAATTCTGTCTGAGAATGACACGAACAGGGAAGAGAGTAAAATGGGAAGATGAAGGAAGAGAGAGACCTCAGGGGGATATTGAGCCCTCAGCCCTCTGTCTGAAATCTATCCATATCTTCTCAGTTATCTGAGTTAATACATTTCCTTTTTATACTTTAGTTAATTTGAATTAAGTATTTGTCACCTACAAGTGAGAAAATCCTCAAAAAATAATTAGTAGAAATTAAGAGCAGCTATAAAGATATTATTGGGAAATTTGGGAATATTCAGTTATAAACTCTATATTAGGTAATATCATTGTGCAAACATTAATTTCCTTTACTATAATAATGATAGTGTGGTTACGTAAAACAATAGGTTTAGAAAATTCATGGAAAAATATTTAGGGATAAAGCATCAAAATCTGCAAATTTTACTTTTAAGTAGATCAACAAAATAAAATATGTATTTATATAGAGAGATAAAACAAACATGGAAAAGGGTTAACAATTAGTGACTCTACGTGAAGGTTGTATGTACATTCATGGATTATTCTATTCACTTTGATATTAGTAGGTTTTATCTTGCTTGAAATAAAATCTGGGGGAAACCCAAAAAGCAATACTCCTGAGCAGTGTAAATGCTTTATAACACGTTCAGGAAAAAACGCATTCTTTTTTAATTTTGCAAAATTTTATAATCTCCTTTAATTACAAGCAATAATCAAATTTTAGTTAAATCAATACTATAATGATTTTTTTAAACCATGCTATTTTTACAGTGATCGAACTGTGTAATAGCTTCCATATTGGGGAAGTGAAAGTGAGTTTTGTATCCACGATAACAGAATCAACTTGTCAAGTCAGAATCACATGTTTAAGAGATTTTACCCAGTACCAACTTGGTAGTTTTACCAACCTTTCTGAGGAAATAAGTAACCACAGGCATACATCAGAGATATTGCAGGTTTGGTT
>NW_017731490.1:0-11646 GCF_001890085.2 Hipposideros armiger | reverse complement strand
TGTCAACTTAATTATTAGATGAGCAGCCCAAAAGAACCAAAAAAGGTAGAATAAAATCTTTCCCTCCCAGACAAACCAACCTGACCATTAATTCCTGGGAACTGAAATCAGCCCAAAGACAAAGGCAGAAAGAGGAGAAATAATTGTGAAATGACTATTTACCCTTGAAAGACTAAATTATATATCTTGAGTTGCCTGAAACAATATTCATTTGGAGTGAGGAAGTACACCAAATTGACTAGAGTGTGTTGTCCACCATTTGAAGAGCTAAGGCTTAGTCAGAGACAAGATTTGAGCAATAAAACAATAGTTCTTTCACAATACACTTGAGTCTAATGGACTCCTGTAAATTTTACATCCTCTGAACATACATGTTTCTATATTTTTGTTGAAAGCACAAATGTTTCGTACCCTGTAATTCTGCATTGAGTACCCAAGACTTGTGGATATAACCAGAAAGCATATTTATTTTTCTCTCCTGTTGTCTTTTTAAAATGTATTTAGTGACAAAGGTTTTCCTTCACCCTTGGTGGAAAACGCAGGCAGTCCCATGAGTTTTGGCTCACCCCTATGATAAAAGGTCTCATAGTTACATTAAGAAACAACACATTTTGAATTCAGATATTGCATAGTACTAGTTCCTACAGTAATCAAACTTTACACCCGATTGACAATTAGATTTACCTTATCTTTTGGGGGTCATGACGCTTTCTGGCTTCTTATAGGAGGCAAGAATGGTGTTCTTATGCTTCTACACTTTCTCATTTATTTAGCTAAATTTTGTGCCTAGAGTAGGGCTGAAGCAGTTGTGGGGAGGAGAGTTAAGGGAGAGAGTAAAGCTGTCATCTCATCCTGTCATCAACGAGCTTTGAGCTTTCAGGGCCTGCCAGGTGTCTGAAACATACTCCGATTCAGAAGAGCTATCCACTTCAGTTTCACATCATCTAAGAGTATATGCCATTTCCAACAACAGCATTTCTTCTACACTCACCTGCCAAATCAACTAGCCACTCCATTTCTCTTGTTCTCTATTTCTCTAGATTTCCAAGGTGGGGGGCACACACAAGCCTAATGCGTGCCTATTAATGCTGCATTGAAATACGAAGCTCTTCCCTTCTCTTGATTGTCTGAAGTTCTACTTACCTCACCTGTGCTACTAGACGGTATGTCCTTACAACACAGCCCTCCCGATAAATTCTGTGATTGTTGGACAGAGGGGCCAATACCAATGACAGGTCCTCTGTCACCCATGTCCACAGAACTACTAAAGAATAGCCTGTGTGTGTGTGTGCAGTCTTTTTTGCACTCCTCATGTGGATGAGTGGCCAAGAGTCAGCAGTCAAATTTTGGCTTATCTTTCTCTTCAAGAACCCCAGGTGACTCAATATTGATATTTTTATATTCAATACTGATTACATTTATTCCTCATCTAAAACTGAGACAAAAAAGTTCAATATTTATATTCTTGGTGTCTACTTACCATCTATCATCTATCTATCTATCTATCTATCATCTATCACCTAATTTATTTTATGACAATATATGTTGGTAGTTCAGAATAAGTTTGCTTACATTCAAAAGGGATCTTCTCATTCACAATGTCCACACTTAAGAATTCACAAAAGGACCTATTCCTTCACCTATAAAATGAGCAAAATTTGAATCACCATCTTTAGATTCTCTTCCACCTCTGACATGCCAATTTTTTTTGCCCCTTGTTTTTACCATGGATCATGCTTGGAACAAGTGGATAGGCATATAAACTGTATTATAGAAAAAGAATTCTATCTTTCACAATGTGGCAAGACATACAGGGAAGTCTCAGGAATGATTGTGGATAAGCTACACTGGGTTTTCTTCAATTTTTATATTGTATATACCAGTGCACCATAGGTACCAAGTTACATGCACCCTAGTACAGGAAAAGCAATATATGTGTGAATGTGAACAGTTGAGAATTAAAATTAAGAGGCTTTGGATGCAAAGTGAGAATTAAAAAATAAAAGAATAAGACTGCAGGGGAGTTATACCCTCCAGATTTGTGATAAAAATCTCAAAATTTTACACTGTAGCAAGGAATGACACATGAACAAAATTCACTGTCTAATTACTAGATGAGTAAAGGAAGTAAAAGGAAGTAAATAAAAGTTAAAAAAAACCAAAAAACAGAAGGAAAGTGAGAAAGAAGTCTCACAAGACTGAATAACATTAAGACAACAAGCTTCCTCAGTGCTGACTAAAAGAAGATAGTTCATATTTATGAATAGCACCAGTCACTTGGAAATAAAGTAGGGCCATGACGGTTTCTTCTGCTCCCCTTATTGAATTGTATGCCTGTATGTTCAAGTAAGAGTTCTTAAAATGAATTGTTTTTCCACCCGCTATATCAAACTATAATCATCCAAATAGAAAGTTCAAGAACTCTAACCTTTAAAAAATAGCAAAACATATGCATTTTTGTTTTCTCATTTGTCTTTTAAATATGAATGCAATTTTAAGGGCTTGCTTTTTTTTAATGAATTTATCCTTTTAATGTTTACTTGGAATCTTCAATTCTGAAAATGATTTGATTCATTTTGTTCTTATATCTCAACTTTCCTTTGGCTGCTAATGCCAACAAAGCTATTATATGCATTTTTGCTCTTTGGACATACATATCTTCATCCTGCTTAGTGTTTTGTGCTCCATATTTATTACAGGTATATTCTTCTATATTTAATGGTTTTAGTCACTGGTCTCATTACCTTATATTGCTCTGAAGTGAACAGTCAACTACAGTCATTAGCTAATGATACATTGTCTCTATCTGACAAGATTAGAAGCACAGACAGACTCATGCCGAGCAAGTGAGAGCTGGATACTTAATACACTATGAGAATGAAATAAAGGGAGAAATCCAATTAAAGACTCTTAGAAAGGGTCAAGAGAAGTAAGGGTTTTCATTGGTTCTAACATATTCACATGTCAATGTACCATAGCAGGAAAGTATAATGCATTGCAGAGAAGATACTTAGGTAGTGAGTAATTGAACAATTACTGCAAGTTGCTGCCAAACAAAATGTAATTGCTTAATTGAAAGCTAGCCTTCACTCTTTACTCAAACTATCTCTGTATTGCTCAATATACTAATTTCAGCATCAAAAATGCTCAAAAACAATAAAAATCTTTGCAGGTTTTTCTGGAACGTTCTGTTGGCAAAGATTCATGGATCCTCGGATATAGTATTCAATTTCTAGAATTAGTTTGATGAAGTAAGAAGAGAACAACTGAATCTTTTAATTGTGGTTCAGGCTGAATAGTTGATATTGAGTACTTTTGATGTTACTAAATAGTTATACTTTTTCCTCATACACATTTACAATCTTTTTCACAACCTTATCTTAGTTGTAATTATTCTTTACAACTTTATTTATACTGAACATATCGCTCTATAATGTTGACATAAGGTCTTTAATTTTAGGTCTGGTCACTTATGCAGACAGTTTCCAGAGTTAATAACATAAGTTCCGCCCTCCCTCATATCAATTATTTTAGTAGAGGTGATAATTTAAAATAGTAGTAAGGAGAATGCTTGGTGACAACTTTTCATTATTTTATACTCTGCTTATACCTCTCATACTCTGCTTTTAAAATCTGACTCACCTTATGTGTCTTGTAACAGCCTTTTAAAATTACAATTTAAGTGTTTTAAATTTCTTCTATCTCATCTTTTCTATTAATCTCACCCTTTGCGTTACACAAATCTCATTTAAAAATTCTGCTGTATCGTTCTTGCACATACTCCTGGAGTATTATCAATCATACCATATGTCTCATTACCGTTTTAGAGCTCTAAAAAGCATGTTGCATGGAGATTTATGTGTTACAAGTAGTGTTGCTATATAGAGTCATTTGACACTTAGCAAGATGTTTTTAATTTCTAATTTTAGAAAGCTTAAAAATGAAAAAGGTAGAAAAACAACTATGAAATGGAAGAGTGACCAGAGAAGAAGACTGAAAACCAGAGGAAGGAATGTCATAGAAAACAGGACAGATTGAGATGCTCAAGTTAAGGTAGAGAGGAAAGAGGTGTGCATGCTGGGTCCCCGACGAGGAAGGACAGTTTAAGAGATTATGCTTGGGTGAAGGAGGGACACTAAAATGGTTAATCTTATATGTCAAATTGACTGCACCACTGGAGTGCCCAGAATTTTAGTCAAATATTATTCTGGGTGTTACTGTGAGGATATTTCTGAATGAAATTAACATCTAAATTGGCAGATTGTGTAAATCAGTTGTCCTCCCCAATATGGGTGCACCTCATCTAACCTGTGGAGGATTGAATAAAACAAAATGTAGATAGAATAGGGGAGAATTTGTTCTCTCTGCCTGATTGTTTAGAGCTGGGACAGCCACCTTTTCCTGCACTTGCATTGGAACTTACACTGTCAGCTCTCCTGGCTCTCAAGCCTTTGAACTTGGACTGGAACTACACTCACTGGCTCTGGCTCTCCTGGGTCATGTGACTAAAATATATATATATATATATATATATATATATATATATATATATATATATAAAATATATATATATAATATATTATATATCTTATATAATGTGTATGTGTGTTATTTTTCTAGAGAATCTTGATACAGACTTTGGTGTCAAGAGTGTTCTAGAGGATCAGAATGTTAACAATGAGTTTTCTAAATTGGTTCTGGAGTTTTCGAAAATAATTCTCCAATCTTATTAGATGTATAGACATTAATGACTCTATTTCCAGTGGTAAAGAGAGTACTGGTAGTCCATAGCATTAATTATTTATAGAGACACAAAATATCTCCATTGGATACTTTTAACCAAACACTTATAAGAATCAAGAAGCTGGATGACTATGTATATGATATTTATAAGCATTTTAAAAAACTAACACATATAGTGATGTTAACTGGTTGTTCCCGATGTCCCTGGATAAAGTGGCAAAACAAAAGAATGGGTTCAGTAATTTGAAATCCCAGCTCAAGCATGTATAAATGACTTGAAAGCTTCTATGTGTGCCCTCAAGGAGACCCTTATTGCCTGTAACTTCAGAGATGAGATAGATAAGAATTAAACTGCAACTGGCTGGATTATAATGCAAGTTAAATTCCCAGCTTTAGAGGGTATCTACTGTTAAAGTGAGGGCATTGACTACGAAAGAATTGGTATCCTGCAAGTTGGGATGGGCATGTGTGAGAACACTGATGATGCGAGGTACATTAAGCTCCTAAATTCTGATGAGTTTTCTTTTCCAGTGAAGAGGTCTCCTTATCTCCCAATGAAAGTGACCCCCTCACACCCATCTGAATACATTAATCCTGTATTGCCTAAAGAAACTCTAATGGCTTTCTCTGAGACAGTTGCCACTTAAGACAATGTTGTTTACCATCAGGACCCACCCCAAATCTCCCCCTTTGCTTCTAGACCTATAACTAGATTCAGTCCTATCAGGACTCTAAAGGTGGGGCATAAAGTGTTAGTCATAAGGAGACACACTATACTACAAAAGAAATACTTGAGTTTTCTAATTTATGCAAGCAGAAATCTAGGGAGCATGTGGGAATAGATACTAAGGGTGTGATATAATGCTGGAAGGAACATTTAGTTCAGATTGATTTTATTGATTTCAATTCTCTACTCAATGTTGCAACCCAGGAGTCAAAAAGGGTCGAAATTGCTTGGATGGTTGGCTGAAACATGGACCAAAAGGCGGCCCACAGTGACCCTACTGGTAATGCCAGACCTGTCCAGGTTTAATATAGAGGAAGGGATTGAAAGCTTAGAGATATTGGAATATTAGAGTGGATTTGCCATTTAAGATCTACTCGCCTGCACTGGGAGGGTCCAGCAGACATATGTCTCATCAATACTGTGAGAAATAAATGTGTGAGATGAGCACCAGCACCCTTGAAAGGCTCTGTGATGACTCTTCTCAATAGGTAGGAGAGACTTTACAGTGGGGGCTGTCCTCACTAACTTGGAAACCTAAATGCAGTGGGAAGAACTGGATCACAATACAGCAAGGGCCATGGGGTGGCACTCAACCACCAAAGGCAAGGATTGGATGTGGGCAGAAGAGGAAGCAACCAATCAGAATAGTCTGACTTGAACAGACTTATGGTGTTGGCTAGTTGATCATGGTGGTCCTAGAAGCAAAATAGATAGGAAGCGTGCTAGATTCTTACTTGATCTATGTAGTCTACTAAAATTTAAATCCATCTGTATAAACAGAAACATTCTAGGTCAAGTGAACCAAAGTCTAATCTGATCATAGCAACAGAGCAGAGAACAAGGACAAATAGCATTGTTGCTAATGATGCAACTTGACCAATGCCAAAAGAATGTGCACAAAAAAAAAAAAAACCAAAAGGAAAGTACGATACTGAGTAACACCTACAGCCAGAATATAAAACACTAACAAGCATGAACCAAGATAAATTGGAAATTGTAAAACAAGAAATGGAATGTCTAACCATTGCAGTGCTTGTGTTAATGAACTCAAATGGACTGGGATGGGACATTTCCAGTCAGGCAACTACAAAGTGTGCTACTCTGGATATGACAAACTCAGAGGAAACAGAGTGGCTTTAATACTGAGGCAAAGTGTAGCTCAGGCAGTTAAGGACTACAATGCAAGGTTGGACTAAATAATATGAATCAGAATTCTAGGAAAATCTATTAACATAACATCAAACTGGTCTATTCTCCAATTAGAGAGGCTGAAGAAAATGAAATTAAAAGCTTTTGAGCAAGTATCCAGAAAGCAATTGATCACACACCAAAACAGACATAATGATAATTATAGGTGACTAGAATGCAAAAGTAGGAAAGTAAGCAGGATCAAATATCATCAGAAAATTTGGACTATGGCTTAGACTGATGCAGAAGATTGGCTCATGGATTTCTGTGAAGCCAACAACTTGTCCATGGCAAACGCATGCTTCAAACAAGCAAACAGATGACTGTACACATGGCCCTCACCAGATGGCTATCGTAGAAATCAAATAGACTATGTAATTGGAAGCAGGAGATGGAGAAACTGTGTTCTCTCTGCCAAACAAGACCAGGAGCAGATTGTGGTACTGACCCCAACCATTAATATAAAATATTATAGTAAAGCTAAAGCAGACTATTAAAAGACTTATAGTGCCAAAATATAATGGAAGTTGTATCTCTGATGGAATCAAAGTTCACGTGAAAGACAGATTTGCACTGTTAAACTTAATTGACCAAGAACCAGAATAACTGCAGACTAAAATTAGAAATATTACTAGGGAAGAACATGAAAAAAACAATGTCAAAAGTAAAAAAGGAAAGAAAAATCAAGATGGATGACAAAAGAAACATTAAAATTGTTTGAGACAGTCGACAGAGGCAAAAGCAAAGTTGACAAAAGCAGGGTTAGAATCCTGAACATAGGTTTTCAATGAATATTACATAGAAATAAAAAGAACTATTACAATAGTCAATGCAAGAAGATAAAAGAGAACAACAAAAAAAGGGGAAAAAAAAGTTTTCTACCATAAGATTCAAGAAATAAAAGGGAATGAAAATCAAGACTAAGAATGTTAAATGGCCAACAAGGAAGCACATCATCTGACCCAAAAAATATAAAACAAAGGTGGAAACATACTGAAAACTACCAAGAAGAGAAAAAAGGATGACAGATATGCTTGAATAGGATTCCTATGAAGAAGAGCCTGTAATTCTTGAAAGAGAAATGAAAGCTGCCCTGAAAGTGCTTGGCAGAAATAAATCACCAGGGGTAGATGGGATACCGATAAAATTATTTCAAGCCACAGAGACTGAATCTGGCAAAATGCTAACAAGAATATATCAATAAATATGAAAAACAAAACAATGGTCTACAGATTGGCAATGTTCAGTAACTCCAATATTCCAGAAAGGTGATGCCAAGATGTGCAATAACTATAAGACTGTTGCATTTCTCATGCAAATAATGTGATACTCAAGGTGATGCCACAAAGTCATCTACCATATATGGAGCAAGAAATGTGAGATGTTCCAGCTGGATTCAGAAAAGGAAGAGGCACTTGAGATCTAATTGTGAGCATTCATTGGATACTGGAGGGCTCCAAAGAATTTCACAGGAAGGTTGGTCTCTGTCTTATAGACTATAATAAAGCCTTTAACTGTCAATCATGAAAAGCTATGGGTTGTTCTGAAAGAAATGCTTATATTGATGCATAATCTGTAAGGTGGACAGGAAGCCATTGTCAGGACAGAATATGGAAAGGCAGCATGGTTTCCTATATGCAAAGGTGTCAGGCAAGGGTGTATTTTATCTCCCTATTTATTTAATATATATGCAGAACATATACCAAAAAAAAATGGGCTAGATTAAGAGGAAGGAAGAGTGAAAATTGGTAGAAGGAATATCAATAACAAGATATGCAGATGACACCGTCTTACTGGCAGAAAGTCGCAATGATTTGAAATCATTTCTGATGAAAGTAAAGAAGAAAGTGCCAACGCACGACTGCATTTGAACAAGACAAACATCATGACTGCAGAAGAAATACACAACTTGAACATAGACAATGAAGACATTGAAATTATTAAAGGCTTTGCTTATCTTGGTTCAGTTATCAATTCAAATGGAGACTGCAGCCAAGAAATCAAGAGAAGGCTGAGACTTGGAAGGGCAGCAATGGAAGAATTAGAAAAAAAATCACCAAGAGCAAAGATGTGTCATTAGAGACCCAGGCTAAGATCATCCACACCCTCAGATTCCCAATTACTATGAACAGATGCAAAACTTTGACAGTGAAGAAGGCAGCCAGGGGAAAAAAAACTATTCATTTAAAAGACAGCATCGGAAGAGATCTCTATGGACACTCTGGACCGCCAGAAAGACAAACAAGTGTGCCTAAGGGCAAATTTAGTCTGAGATGCCGCTGGAGGCAAAAGTGACAAAACTGAAGCTATGCTACTTCAATCACATCGTGAGAATGCAGATCTGTTTGGAAAAGACAACAATGATGGGAAAATAGAAGGCAGAAGGAAAAGAGGAGGAGTAAATCTGAGATGGATTGATGCCACAAAAAAAGCCAGATTCGGATATAAAAGTTCCTCAGGACCAAAATGACAGTGATGAAAAAGGAGACACAGAGAGCAAATGATGGATGAGAAGTAAAAAAAAATCAGGTGTCATTAAAATCGTTTTTTATTTATTACTACCATTTCTATTTTTAAAGTCATGAGTCATTTCATATTCTTTGAGTAATTCTGAGCCTATTTATTCTTCTTCATTACTATCACATTATATTTAACACATCTGTTAATGAACTTAACCGAATGTTGGAACACTACAAAATTGGCACTGATGAAAAAAAATAAATGCCGAACCGCGACTAAGAGTCATGAGTGTTCTCATTCCATTTGGGTTGGAATGCCTGTATTTCACCATTAAGGCTAGTGACTTCTGCTTCTGTTTTATTTCTTTTAATTTAGGCAAGAACGATTTTTATGCCTATATTTATGTTCATTGTTCTATTTTCAATTATTTCTCCTCCTTAATTAGTAAAGCCACAACATAACTCTTTTAATTTAGATTGGTCCTATTGAGAATGACTTACTGAAGACATAAATGTGTCACTGAGAGATTTGACTGGTGTTGACATTAGGGAAAGACAAGTACCAGGAGGCACTTTAAAGTTAGCTGTGGCTGAATCATGTTACTTCCACACCAAACAAATCAACCCTTCATTACTGCTTGGCTGAGTGGATTCTTGCCTTTTGCCCAAAAGAGAGCGCAAACTTTTCTTTCCTGTATGTTTTATTACATTTGATTTTTGTTTCTTTGTATTTGGTGGTGGTGATGGTGGTGGTGGTTCGGGTGTGTGTGTGTGTGTGTGGATGTTGTGTGTGGGTGTTTTCCCTTTATGAAAGTTAGTAGAGACACATGGCATAGGTCCCAATAATATTCATAACTTAATTGTCAAGACAAAGATGTTGATTTGGAGTGGCTGAAATTATCAATTGGATACTTTTGTGTTCATTCCAAAGTATTGCTATAGTAATTTTTCAGATGGGCTTAGACTTTTAAAAAATGTAACTCCATTTGTTCAAAGCAATCACACTCTTAAGAATAAGACATCAGTGTCAATCAAACCTTAGGCCTCAAATCATTAGCTAGAAATGTCCATGCAGAATTTTCAAACTATAATTAACATTGTATTATGCATTAATTGATCACTATTGAATTAAATTAGTTTTTGAGGCAAAACTGATATATAACATCATATTAGGACTGTAGAAATGGCAGAAAACTAATTTGAAATCTCAACTATTATACAACAAAGATTATGAAATTAGCTTTCCGGTTTGTGCATTTCTCAATTGTCAAATTCAGCCTATTTTATTGTTTTGCGGTCCACTAAGGACTATGTAATGATGCACAAGCCCCATTGTTCAACTTTCTAGAAAACCTGAGGATTAAATATGAATCTCTTCTTCTACTAATATTCTAAAGCATTACAAGGATCAGTCATAGGTGACTTCTTATTATTTTTAATCCAATAGTGTAATAATAAGTATTCCTTGTTAGAAATAAAACAAGTGGCGAGGATGAATGGCCACTTCTCTCTCTGAACATTTCATTAGAATGCAAAATTAAGCCAGGATTAAAACTCCCTTCTAAAACTTAAAATGAGCTTTTCAACATCTTTCAAGCATATATTTCTCAACATTTCTTTATGAATATTGTCACACACAAAGTAGTTGAGAATGTTAAAATGGACACTCATATGCCCAGCACCCAATTCTACCTCCAATATTTTATTATACTTGCGCTATCACAGAACCCCCCTTTATCCATTCCTCTAATACCTCCATGATCCATCTCATGTTTTGACAAATTCTAATGAAAATTACAGATGTTAGTACACTTCCTCCCAAACCCTTCATATGAATATCAACAAGAGTTCACTATTCTATTTAATATACAATAAAATAGACAAATATTTAAACGTGTGCTGAAATTTGACAAATGCATAACTGGATAATATGTGCAACCAATAGAAGCCAAACTCCTATGTGCAACATAGCACATTATGTCATCCCAGAATGCCTGCCCTTGGCCCTAGCTGTTAAGCTCCAATCCCCCATCCACTCTATGAAACCTCTGTTTTGATTTTTTCCCCGCCATATATGTATTATTTTTGTTTGCATTAAAGCTTCATATAAATGAAATCATATAGCATGTACTCTTGTGTAGGCTTTCAAACACCATATCTTTTTTTCCTCTTTATAAGTGTAACTTTTGTTTGTTTTTTGTTTGTTTGTTTGTTTGTTTTACCTCTACCACTTAGAAAAATGTTATTTTTATTGCCTAAGTTATTGAGAATTAGGTTCTCTTCTCTGTGGATCAACTAAGAGAGGCCATCTCCCATGTGACTGCATTTCTAAGGATGGCTCCCACGTCCTTGAGAAAGATATTCCTGGGTTGTAAAACTGACTGGGAGACCTTTTCCATTTCAGAGTGGCAGAGAAAGCCTTTACAATTGAAAATGTTTTAAAGTAAATGTTCTAACAAAAGAGAGGTCTGGGGCCTAGTGTCAGAAAGAAGTCTCTAAAATTTAGTGAAGCTGAAGAGAACTTAATGT